>NC_057812.1:311661220-311711968 GCF_018294505.1 Triticum aestivum
CGCCGCCCGTCTCGTCGCCGAGTCGCCGAGGTTGACCCGCCGGTTTTCATTCGGTTTTCGCCGGTTTTCGTTCGGTTTTTTTAGTTTCCGTTTTTTCTTTAGATCGGTTTTTTTCGGTTTAGGCTAATTAGCGAGCGTTCGCTCGTTCGTTCGTTTTAACGAACGCGTTCTTCGTTTAGATCCAGTTAACGAACGTTCATTTGTTAAACTGTTCGTCATTTTTCTTTTTCTCGGATTAAATCCGCGATTTTTCTGATCACGATTTCTGATCCGATTTTCGTTTTAGGTTAACTTTTCGCTCGTTTATCGGAAACAGGCGATTCAAGCGCCTGGAGTTTCCTCTCGAAACCCTCTTTCCATTTAGCCAACTTAAACAAGTTTTTTCCACCATAAAAATTGCCTTAGATCCATAATAGTAAATGAAGCCCATTTCTTTTGCCGTTGGTCTTCTTGGTTCGTTCGATTTGATTCTTTTTGCCAACCGGAGTTCTTAAGTTGAACTTTCTGGTTAGATCTCTTATTTGAGTTTTACCTGTGCATTAGTTGAGTACTTATTGTATGCTTGTTTGTTTGCGATAGAGTACCCGGAGTGCGCCGCTTGCTACTTCGAATCGCTAGGTTTCTCGGGCCATCAGCAAGGCAAGTCACACTTTGATCATGTTTTCCCTCTACCCAGTTTTATTGCATTAGATCAATCCTCACACATTGCATGATTAGGATCTAATTAAACTGTGGGTTTGGGAAGTAGTTGAGGTAGTACCTATTACCTGTTATTATCAAACCTTTGGGAGTTACTTCTACGTTTGCTTATTATGCCATGCTATGCTAGTAGACGTGGATTGGGTGAGTGTATACATGACAGATGTGAGATTGTTAATTAATGGTTTACTTAAGGTGGCAACTTAAATACACATTTGGGTGGATTGAGGCACCTGGGTATTCCAGCGATTTCCTGTTTTTCTTTATGGACCGCCACCCAGGCTCAAAGGGATCATGAGATTATTCATGCTAGAAACTTCCATGTGCAGCCACAAGCTATTATGGGCTCTAGCATAGTTGACTAAGTTGTGCGAACTCTTACAGTGGTAGACTAGCAGATGTAGGGGATGTAGGTTGGTACGGTCTACCCGTTCGTAAGGTGCTAGCACTTCTGAAAGACTATGTCTCGGTCATCCGTTTCTCAAACACCATGTAGTGCGAGAAATCCAACGGAGGAGATCGAGTCTTGTGGGAAAAAGTGCGCAAACCTCTGCAGAGTGTATAAACTAATCATGGTTAGCCGTGTCCCCGGTTATGGACATCTTGAGTATCTAGTACCTGGATTATCATGTGAATCTCATCATGTTACTCTAAATTAAATTTTGATGGGTTTGTTTAATGATGATGCTTAATTGGGATTGAGAATGCTATCAACCATTCTCAATGTTTAACAACTACCATGACAGTTAAATAAATTTATTCCTTTGCAGTAGGGAAAAATTGGCTTTACGCAAAACTGTAACCATAGAGCTTTCCACCAGCCAAATATGCATATAGAATAGCTGTTTCATTCCATTACTCTCTATGTGTTACTTTGCCAGCATATTCCATGTGCTGACCCGTTTCGGGCTGCAATGTTAATGTTGCAGACTTTTCAGACAATGATTAAGGAGTTTTAGGTCGTGGTTCTATACTCAGTGATGCCGTTGGAGTTGATGGACTCACTTATCTTCCAAGCCTTCCACTGTTATCGTTATTAGATGGCCTTACGCCATATTTATTGTAGTAAGTTCTCTTTTGAGACACTCGATGTAATAAGTGTGTGATTGCTACTCTGTTATAAATCCTTCAAGTACTGTGTGGTGTTAGCATTACTGATCCAGGGATGACACCTGAGCACAGAGATTGGACCGTTTGAGGTCTGGTCGCTACATGATGATGGTGTCGTTGTCGTGCTTGAGCTCGTAGAAGATGTTGTTCGTCATCGTCGTGCACATGATGCTTGGAGGTGACTTGCCCTTCATGACAATGTGGATCACTAATAACCCACGAGTATAGGGGATCACAACAGTTTTCGAGGGTAGAGTATTCAGCCCAAATTTAATGATTCGACACAAAGGGAGCCAAAGAATATTATCAAGTATTAACAGTTGAGTTGTCAATTCAACCGCACCTGAAAGAGTTAATATCTGCAGCAAAGTATTTAGTAGCAAAGTAATATGGAAGTAGCGGTAACGGTGGCAAAAGTAACAGTAGCAGTTTTTGCAGTGATTGTAACAGTGGCAACGAAAAAGTAACTAAGCAAAGATCAATATGTGAAAAGCTCGTAGGCAATGGATCAGTGATGGATAATTATGTCGGATGCGATTCCTCATGCAACAGTTATAACATAGGGTGACACAGAACTAGCTCCAGTTCATTAATGTAATGTAGGCCTGTATTCTGAATATAGGCATACATGCTTATGGAAAAGAACTTGCATGACATCTTTTGTCCTACTCTCCCGTGGTAGCGGGGTCCTATTGGAAACTAAGGGATATTAAGGCCTCCTTTTAATAGAGTACTGGAACAAAGCATTAACACTTAGTGAATACATGAACTCCTCAAACTACAGTCATCACCGGGAGTGGTCCCGTTTATTGTCACTTCGGGGTTACCGGATCATAACACATAGTAGGTGACTATTGACTTGCAAGATAGGATCAAGAACTCACATATATTCATGAAAACATAATAGGTTCAGATCTTAAATCATGGCACTCGGGCCCTAGTGACAAGCATTAAGCATAGCAAAGTCATAGCAACATCAATCTTAGAACATTATGGATACTAGGGATTGAACCCTAACAAAATTAACTCGATTACATGATAAATCTCATCCAACCCATCACTGTCCAGCAAGCCTACGATGAAATTACTCATGCACAGCGGTGATCATCATGAAATTGGTGATGGAGGAAGGTTGATGATGACAACGACAATGGATTCCCCTCTCCGGAGCCCCGAACGGACTCCAGATCAACCCTCCTGATAGAGATTAGGGCTTGGCGGCGGCTCCGTATCGTAAAACGCGATGAATCCTTCTTTTTGATTTTTTCTCCCCGAACGTGAATATATAGAGTTGGCATTGACATCAGTGGAGCCTCAGGGGGCCCACGAGGCAGGGGGCGCGCCCCAGGGGGGCGCGCCCTGCACCCTCGTGGACAGGGTGTGGGCCCCTTGGTGTTGATTCTTTCACCGATATTTTTTATTAATTCGAAAAATATTCTCCATGAAGTTTCAGGTCATTCTGAGAACTTTTATTTCTGCACAAAATAACACCATGTCAATTCTGCTGAAAACAGAGTCGGTCCGGGTTAGTTCCATTCAAATCATGCAAGTTAGAGTCCAAAACAAGGTCAAAAGTGTTTGGAAAAGTAGATATGGTGGAGACGTATCAACTCCCCCAAGCTTAAACCTTTGCTTGTCCTCAAGCAATTCAGTTGACAAACTGAAAGTGATAAAGAAAAACTTTTACAAACTCCGTTTGATCTTGTTGTTGTAAATATGTAAAGCCAACATTCAAGTTTTCAGCAAAGATTATGAACTAACCATATTCACAATAACACTTAGGTCTCATATTTACTCATATCAATGGCATAATCAACTAGCGAGCAATAATAAATCTCCGATGACAACACTTTCTCAAAATAATCATAATATGATATAACAAGATGGTATCTCACTAGCCTTTTCTGAGACCACAAAACAAAAATGCAGAGCACCTCTGAAGATCAAGGACTGACTAGACATTGTAATTCATGGTAAAAGAGATCCAGTCACAATCATACTCAATGTAAATTAATAGTAATGCATGCACATGACAGCGGTGCTCTCCAATTGGTGTTTTTTAATAAGAGGATGATGACTCATCATAAAAGTAAATAGATAGGCCCTTCTTAGAGGGAAGCGGGGATTTGTAGAGGTGCCAGAGCTCGAGTTTTGAAATAGAGATGAATAATATTTTGAGTGGTATACTTTCATTGTCAACATAACAACCGAGAGATCTCGATATCTTCCATGCTACACACATTATAGGCGGTTCCCAAACAGAATGGTAAAGTTTGTACTCCCCCACTACCAACAAACATCAATCCATGGCTTGTCCGAAACAACGGGTACCTCCAACTAACAAGAATCCTAGGGGAGTTTTGTTTGCAATTATTTTAATTTAAGCATGGGACTGGGCATCCCGGTTACCAGCCATTTTCTCGTGAATGAGGAGCGGAGTCCACTCCTCATGAGAATAACTCACCTAGCATGGAAGATATAGACAGCCCTAGTTGATACATGAGCTACTCGAGCATACAAAACAGAATTTCATTTGAAGGTTTAGAGTTTGGCACATACAAATTTACTTGGAACGGCAGGTAGATTCCGCTTATAGGAAGGTATGGTGGACTCATATGGAATAACGTTGGGGTTTATGGGAGTGGATGCACAAGCAGTATTCCCGCTTAGTACAAGTGAAGGCTAGAAAAAGACTGGGAAGCGACCAACTAGAGAGCGACAACAGTCATGAACGTGCATTAAAATCATTATTCAAGATATCTTCCGATATTTCAATAAATCGGCCGATTTATCGCTTATCGTTGTCTGGCCGATAAGATAAACAGGCCGATAAATCAGCCGACATGGCGATAAATCGGCCGATATGCCGATAAACTTGCTGATTTACCTCTTATCATGGGTCGACCGATAACTTCCCGATAAGCGATATCCCCAACATTGATTAAAATTAATCAACACTGAGTGTAAGCATGAGTAGGATATAATTCACCATGAACATAAATATCGTGGATGCTATGTTGATTTTGTTTCAACTACATGTGTGAACATGTGCCAAGTCAAGCCACTTGAATCATTCAAAGGAGGATACCACCCTATCATACCACATCACAACCATTTTAATAGCATGTTGGCATGCAAGGTCAACCATTATAAACTCCTAGCTAATTAAGCATGGTATGAGCAACTATAATCTCTAATTTTCATTGCAAACATGTTTCATTCATAATAGGCTGAATCAGGAACAATGAGCTAATCATATTTACAAAAACAAGATAGGTCGAATTCATACCAGCTTCTCTCATCTCAATCAGTCCATCATATATCGTCATTATTGCCTTTCACTTGCACGACCGAACGGTGTGGATAATAATAATAGTGCACATGCATTGGACTAAGCTGGAATCTGTAAGCATTTAATACAAGGGAGAAGACAAGGTAATATGGGCTCTTGGTTAGATCAACAATAATGCATATGAGAGTCACTCAACATTTTCATCACGGTCTTCTCCTCTCGACCCCAAAGAAAAGAAATAAAACTATTTACACGGGAAAGCTCCCAACAAGCAAAAGAAGAACGAGAAATATTTTTGGGTTTTCGTTTAATTACTACTACTACAAGCATAGAAAGTAAACTAGCTAAAAGCTACAACTAATTTTTTTGGTTTTTATTAAGGTTTTTCAAACACACAAGAATAATGTTGGAAAAGAAAATAAACTAGCATGGATAGTGCAATGAAAAAGTATGAGCACCGACAACTGAATGAGTGTGTGAACATGAATGTAATGTCAATGAGGAATACATACTCCCCCAAGCTTAGGCTTTTGGCTTAAGTTGGTCTATGGCCACTGATGGCCTGGTGGATATCCAAGGTTGTAGCAGGGATCGTACTGAGATGCAGCAGCTACTGCCTGACGGGCTGCAGCTTGGAGGCGAGCTGCCTCTGTCCTCCTCTCATATTCGTTTGCTTCCTCCATGGTTATAACATATCTCCTTTTTGCCTGAAAGTCAAAGAAAGTAGGAGCAGGGAGGGCAACATGGACGGTGTGCCGTTTGTCAAAGATTAGTCGGTACTGGAGGAATTGTTCATTCCTCTCAACAAGCTGATGGCGAACCATGACATTATAATCTAGGTAAGTAGGAGGTAATTCTATATCATTTCCATGTATGGGTATATTAAGATAGTTAGCTACACCAGTTGCATAAATTCCACCAAACAAATCTCTACTTATACTGTTGTGATGCAACCTACATGCAACAGTAGCCCCCAAGTTATATTGTTTATCACCTAATACCACACTCTTGAGGACACTAAGATCTGGAACACACATGTGACAAGCCTCATCTTTACCATTAATGCATCTACCAATGAAGAGAGCAAAATAATGTATGGAAGGGAAATGAATGCTCCCTATGGTAGCTTGTGTAATTTCCCTAGATTCCCCCACAGTGATACTAGCAAGAAAGTCTTTATATTCAGATTTGCGAGGTTCACTGACATTGCCCCACCGCGGAAGTTTAAAAGAAATATTAAAATCTTCTAGGTCCATGGTATATGATTTATCATAAAGATCAAATAAAACAGTGTGAGAATTGCGCGAGGATGTAAATTTAAACCTTCTCACAAAGGAATCAGTTAGGTAGTGGTACTGCCGGCACTTATTTGACACGAAGTCCTCAAGATCAGCATTACGCATATATGCGTCAAATTCATCCTTGATGCCTGCTTGGACCATAAACTCCTCCGACGACCATTCACAAGGCCGCACTTGAGCTTCCCTTGGTGGTTCATCATCTGGCTCACGTATCGCGAGCCTCGGTCCTTGCTTCCTTGAAGAACCACCTTGGTACATTTTCCTAAACATTTTTCTTCCTCTAAAAAATTTCAAAAAGTTTTAGTGACTCAAAATAAAAGTGAACCAAACTCAACAAGATTGATAGCAACTACTCCTACAAGTGCCTAGAGGCCATATCATGCATTAAAACTACTTTTGACCACATAAATTTGACATGCAAGCTCAAGAACAGGGTCACCTAAGCGGCAAAAATTTGCAACAAATAAAACACTAGAACAAAAACTAATTGGACCATTGGAGAGCAAGGAGATTGAAAATGGCAACAAGATGAGCTAGAACATTGGTTTGAGCTGTGTGGGTGCTGGAATAAGTGGAGGGGGCCCACGTGGGGTCCACGAGGCAGGGGGTGCGCACTCGGGGGGTGGGCGTGCCCTGGACCCTCGTGGCCAGGTGGTGTGGCCCCTTAGTGTGTTCTCAGTGCTAGATATTCTTAAATATTCTACAAAAAATTATCTAAAATTTTCAGGACATTTGGAGAACTTTTATTTCCGGGGTATTTTTTACTGCAAGGATAATTCAGAAAACAGACAGAAAATACTATTTTTGCTTCATTTAATCTAAATAACAGAAAGTAAAAGGAGGGTACGGAGAGTTGTGTTTTCTAACTTCATCCATCTCATGCTCATTGATACGTCTCCAACGTATCTACTTTTCCAAACACTTTTGCCCTTGTTTTGGACTCTAACTTGCATGATTTGAATGGAACTAACCCGGACTGACGTTGTTTTCAGCAGAATTACCATGGTGTTATTTATGTGCAGAAAAAAACATTCTTGAAATGACCTAAAACTTCACGGAGCAACTTTTCAGAAAATATGAAAAATACCTGCAAAAGATGAAGGCCAGGGGGCCCACCACCTCTCCACGAGGGTGGGGGCGCGCCTGCCTCGCTAGGGCGGGCCCCCTACCTCGTGGGCCCCCTGTTGCCTCTCCGACTCCAACTCCAACTCCATATATTGTGTTTCAGGGAGAAAAAAATCATAGAGAAGAAATCATCCTGTTTTACGATACGGCGCCGCCGCCAAGCCCTAAAACCTCTCGGGAGGGTAGATCTGGAGTCCGTTCTGGGCTCCAGAGAGGGGAATCCGTCACCATCAACCATCCTCCATCACCAATTTCATGATGCTCACTGCCATGCGTGAGTAATTCCATCGTAGGCTTGCTGGACGGTGATGGGTTGGATGGGATCTATCATGTAATCGAGTTAGTTTTGTTAGGGTTTGATCCCTAGTGTCCACTATGTTCTGAGATTGATGTTGCTATGACTTTGCTATGCTTAATGCTTGTCACTAGGGCCCGAGTGCCATGATTTCAGATCTGAACCTATTATGTTTTCATCAATATATGAGTGTTCTTAATCCTATCTTACAAGTCTATAGCCACCTATTATGTGTTATGATCCGTTAACCCCGAAGTGACAATAATCGGGATACTTACCGGTGATGACCGTAGTTTGAGGAGTTCATGTATTCACTATGTGTTAATGCTTTGTTCCGGTTCTCTATTAAAAGGAGGCCTTAATATCCCTTAGTTTCCGTAAGGACCCCGCTGCCACGGGAGGGTAGGACAAAAGATGTCATGCAAGTTCTTTTCCATAAGCACGTATGACTATATTCGGAATACATGCCTACATTATATCAATGAACTGGAGCTAGTTCTATGTCACCCTAGGTTATGACTGTTACATGATGAACCACATCCGGCATAATTCTCCATCACTGATCCATTGCCTACGAGCTTTCCATATATTGTTCTTCGCTCATTTACTTTTCTATTGCTATTGCTATCATCACTACAAAATACCAAAAACATTACTTTTACTACTGTTACCTTTTGCTACCGTTACCACTACCATCATATTACTTTGCTACTAAACACTTTGCTGCAGATATTAAGTTTCCAGGTGTGGTTGAATTGACAACTCAGCTGCTAATACTTGAGAATATTCTTAGGCTCCCTTGTGTCGAATCAATAAATTTGGGTTGAATACTTTACCCTCGAAAACTGTTGCGATCCCCTATACTTGTGGGTTATCAAGACTATTTTCTGGCGCCGTTGCCGGGGAGCATAGCTCTATTCTTTGAGTCACTTGGGATATATATCTGCTTATCATTGTGAAGAACTTGAAAGATACAAGAACCAAGATTTATCCCTCAACTACGAGGGGAGGTAAGGAACTGCCATCTAGCTCTGCACTTGATTCACGTTCTGTTTTGAGTAAGCTTGCGACACCTACACCTGCTTCTACTATTCGTTCTGATATGTCGCATGTTATTGATGATGACACTTCTACTATGCATGATACTTATGATGAAACTACCTCTATGCCTAATACTATTGTGCCACTTAGTGATTTTCTTGATGAACAACTTGCTAGGGCTAGAGAAATTGAAAATATTGAATGTGATGATACTGATGAAAGTGATGATGAAGAATCACTTGTTATTCCTAAGGGTTATGTTTTTGATCAAGAAGCTTCTTTCGCTATTTTAGCTTGCAAAAATAGAAATGAACTCAAAAGGTTATTAGCTAAATGGAGTAAGCAATCTCTAAATGCTAGAATGAAACCTGACCCTGCTTTTGCTACTTCACCTATCTGTGTTAGCAATAAGGATTATGAATTCTCTGTTGATCCTGATATAATTACTTTGGTTGAATCTGATCCCTTTCATGGTTATGAATCTGAAACTGTTGTGGCACATCTTACTAAATTGAATGATATAGCCACCCTGTTCACTAAAGATGAGAGAACTCGTTACTTTTATATCCTTAAAATATTTCCATTCTCATTAAAGGGTGATGCTAAGATATGGTTTAA
This sequence comes from Triticum aestivum, assembly GCF_018294505.1. Classification (NCBI taxonomy): domain Eukaryota; kingdom Viridiplantae; phylum Streptophyta; class Magnoliopsida; order Poales; family Poaceae; genus Triticum; species Triticum aestivum. The sequence continues at coordinate 311,670,702 of NC_057812.1, forward strand.
TTCTCTTGATCCTGGTTGTGTGCGTAGTCCCCAGGATATGATTTATTACTTCTCTGCTAAATATTTCCCTGCTCATAAGAAACAAGCTGCTTTAAAGGATATATATAATTTTGTGCAAATTGAAGAAGAGAGTCTCCCACAAGCTTGGGGGAGGCTTCTCCAATTACTTAATGCTTTGCCTGATCATCCTCTTAAGAAAAATGAAATTCTTGATATCTTCTATAATGGACTAACCGATGCCTCCAGAGATTACCTGGATAGCTGTGCTGGTTCTGTTTTCAGGGAAAGAACACCGGATGAAGATGAAATTTTATTGAACAATATGTTGACAAATGAAAATAATTGGACACCTCCGGAGCCAATTCCTGAGCCTATTCCTAAACCAACTCCGAAGAAGAGGGGTATTCTATTTCTCAGTCCTGAAGATATGCAAGAGGCAAAGAAAATCTATGAAAGAAAAAGGTATTAAAGCTGAAGATGTTAAGAATTTACCTCCTATTGAAGAAATCCATGGTCTTAATTTACCGCATGTTGAAGAAACATATGATCTTAATCCCTTACCTATTGAAGAAACTCTTGGTCTTGATAACCCAACACAGGTAGTAAAGGTAAACTCTCTCTACATATATGATAAAGCTGAAATCCCATTTAGTAAATTTGCTAGCACATGCTTAGATGAGTTTGATAAATTTATGGCTAACCAAGAAGATTTTAATGCTTATTTTGGTAGACAATTGAAATACAATTCAAATATGCTTGAACACTTGGGTGATTATATGGCTAATGTTAAAGGTGAACTTAAACTTATTAGTAAACATGCTTCTATGGTTACCACTCAAGTAGAACAAGTACTTAAAGCTCAAAATGATTTGCTCAATGAATTGAATAGTAAAGATAACGATAATGCTGTTAGAGTGGCTACTAGAACTGGTAGAATGACTCAGGAACCTTTGTATCCTAAAGGCCATCCTAAGAGAATTGAGCAAGATTCTCAAAGAAATAATATAGATACACCTAGTTCGTCTAAAAGGAAGAAAAAGAAAAATGATAGGACTTTGCATGCTTCTAGTGAACCTATTGTTGAAACACCTAAGAATCCAAATGACATTTCTATTTCTGATGCTGAAACACAATCTGGTAATGAACCTGAAACTAGTGGTAATGTTAATGATAATGTTCATAATGATGCTCAACCTAGTAATGATAATGATGTAGAAGTTGAACCTGTTGTTGATCTTGATAACCCACAATCAAAGAATCAACGTTATGATAAGAAAGACATTGTTGCTAGGAAACATGGTAAAGAAAGGGAGCCTTGGGTTCAGAAACCCATGCCTTTTCCTCCCAAACCATCCAAGAAAAACGATGATGAGGATTTTGAGCGCTTTGCTGAAATGATTAGACCTATCTATTTGCGTATGCGATTAACTGATATGCTCAAAACCAATCCTTATGCTAAGTACATGAAATATATAATTACAAATAAAAGAAAGATACAAGAAGCTGAAATTTCCACCATGCTTGCTAATTATACTTTTAAGGGTGGAATACCAAAGAAACTTGGAGATCCCGGTGTACCAACTATACCATGCTCCATTAAAAGAAATTATGTTAAAACTGCTTTATGTGATCTTGGAGCCGGTGTTAGTGTTACGCCTCTCTCTTTATATCGTAGACTTTATTTGAATAAGTTGACACCTACTGAAATATCTTTGCAAATGGCTAATAAATCAACTGCTATACCTGTCCATATTTGTGAGGATGTGCCTGTTGTAGTTGCAAACGTTACTATTTTAACGGACTTTGTTATTCTTGATATTCCCGAGGATGATAGTATGTCTATTATTCTTGGAAGACCCTTTTTGAATACTGCAGGGGCTGTTATTGATTGCACTAAAGGCAATGTCACTTTTCATGTTAATGGTAATGAGCATATGGTACACTGTCCGAGGAAACAACCTCAAGTTCATAGTATCAACTCTATTGGAAAAATTCCATCGATTATATTTGGAGGTTTTGAATTTCCTCTTCCTACTGTCAAGAAATATGATATTCTTATTATTGGGGATGTGCATATCCCCGTTGAGGTAACATAGTGTTATTCAGAATTTCTCCGGTTCCATGTTATTCGGAATGAGTTCGTTAACAAGACTTGATCAACCTTGTTAGTGGGTTCCTTTTGATGACCATGAGATGGATGAAACTAGAAGGCACAACCCTCTGTACCCCACTTTTACTTTCTGTTATTTATATTAAATAAAATAAAAATAAATATTTTTCTGTCTGTTATCTGATTATCTGTGCAATATAAAAATACCCCAAAAATAAAAGTTCTCCAAATGCCCTGAAATTTAAATATGATTTTTTCTAAAATATTTGAGAATATTTGGCACTGAGAACACAACAGGGGGGTCAACCACCTGCCCACGAGGGTGGAGGGCGTGCCTCCCTGCCTCGTGGGCCCACGGTGGCCCTCTTCCACTTATTCTTTCACCCATACACTTCTTCTTCCTCCCACAAACACGAATAACCAGCTCAAACCCGAGTCCAAGCTCGTTTTGCTGCCATTTTCGATCTCCTTGCTCAAAGCACCTCTCACAAAACTGCTTGGGGAGATTGTTCCTTGGTATGTGACTCCTCCATTGGTCCAATTAGTTTTTGTTCTAGTGCTTTATTCATTGCAAATTTTTGCTGCTTAGGTGACCCTGTTCTTGAGCTTGCATGTCAAATTTATATGGTCAAAAGTAGTTTTGATGCATGATATAGGCTCTAGGCACTTGTAGGAGTAGTTGCTATCAATATTATTGAGTTTGGTTTACTTTTATTTTGAAGTTACTAAAAATTTCAGAATTTTTCAGAAAATGATGAGGAGACTATTGAGGGGCTCATTGAGCCAAAGCTCGAAGGAGAAGGCACCCAAGCCTAAGTATAATTTGTCGCGCACCGTGGAGGTTCGGGCGTGTGAATGGCCTTCCGATGATTTCTTGAGAGCAACCGGTATTTATGAAGATTTTCATGAATTGGCTAAGAATGCAGGCCTCACCGCTTTCCTCCACGACCAATGCGATCAGTATCTCTTACTCACAAATACCTTTATGCAAAACTTTCATTTCCATTCTAGGAACTCGCCACCTACGGTGGAGTTTCATTTATATGATGAGCATAAGGAGATGTCACTTTATGATTTTTGTCGGATTTGTTTAGTCCCTTTTGAGGGCAAGACAGAAGAACCACATTGTGATGGTGTGGAGGGGTTTATTGATAAACAAGGAAGGTTTCCGATGCACAAATCACTAGCATACATTTTTCCTGTTTTATGTTATTTTGCATTATTTGCTAGTCGTTGTTTAATTGGTCGCGGAAACTGTGGAAACCTTAGTATCCTTGATATTATTATTTTTCTCCATGATTTATATAGTGATAACTCTGTTAGTATGGGCGGCATTATTGCCAAACGGTTAAGTCTAAACCGTACAAAGGGGCCCATCTTTGGAGGCATCTATGCTTCACGCCTAGCTGCACATTTTAACATACCTATTAGGCATCTTGAGAAGGAAGAAAAGGTGTTGCCTCATGTTTATCTAGATTATAAAAGTATGGTGGCACATGATTTTATTGTTAAGAATAGGGAAGGAGAGCTTAAATATCAATTGTTCTTTAATAAACATCATCCTGAGACTATTACCCAGCCTGCTCCTTCTTTGTTTGATTTATCTTCAGGCACGTACCTTGTTCCGTTGAAGGCTATTCATGCCTACCAGAACCCTGCACCAGCCGTGGAGCCAGAGCCAGAACCACAAGTTGATCCTTCACGATAGTCTAATTACCAGTGGGATCCGGAGATAATTGTCAGCCAGTGGCAATCGGAGTCTTCCTCTTCTTCTTCTCAGTACGACCCCAGCTACTATTATGGATATCCGCCAGGCCAGCCGTGGCCATAAACCAACTTAGGCCAAAAGCCTAAGCTTGGGGGAGTACGTATTTCCCACCGACATTACATTCATGTTCACACACTCATTGCTAGATGTCGGTGCTCATACTTTTTCATTGTATCATCCATGCTAGTTATTTTCCTTTTTATGCTTTCTTCTTGTGTGTTTAATAAACCTTAAGAAAAACCAAAAAAAATAGTTGTAACTTTTAAATTAGTTTAATTTCCATGCTTGTAGTAGTAATTAAAAAGAAAACCCAAAAATATTTCCTGTTCTTCTTTTGCTTGTTGGGAGCTTTCCCGTGTAAATAGTTTTATTTCTTTTTCTTTTCTTTGGGGGTCGATGGGAGAAGACCATAATTAAATTGTTGAAGTGGCTCTTATATGCATTATTGTTGATATGACAAAAGAGCCCATATTGCCTTGTCTTCTCCTGTTTATTGAATGCTTGCAGATTCCAGCTTAGTCCAATGCACGTGCACTATTATTATTATTCACACTATTCGGTCATGCAAGTGAAAGGCAATTATGACGATATATGATGGACTGACTGAGACGAGAAAATCTGGTATGAACTCGACCTCTTTTGTTTTTGTAAATATGATTAGTTCATCATTCCTGATTCAGCCTATTATGAATAAACATGTTTGCAATGACAACTAGAGATCATAGTTTCTTGTGCCATACTTGATTAGCTATGAGTTATAATGGTTTACCTTGCGTGCCAACATGCTATTGAGATAGTTATGATGTGGTATGATAGGGTGGCATCCTCCTCTGAATGATTTAAGTGACTTGACTTGGCGCATGTTCACGCATGTAGTTGAAACAAAATCAACACAGCCTTCACGATATTTATGTTCATGGTGGATTATATCCTACTCATGCTTGCATTCGGTGTTGATTAATTTTAATGCATGTTCATGACTGTTGTCACTCTCTAGCTGGTCGCTTCCCAGTCTTTTGCTAGCCTCCACCTGTACTAAGAGGGAATACTGCTTGTGCATCCAAACTCCTTAAACCCCAAAGTTATTCCACATGAGTCCACTATACCTACCTATATATGGTATCTACCTGCCGTTTGATAACCCACAAGTATAGGGGATCGCAACAGTTTTCGATAAGTAAGAGTGGCGAACCCAACGAGGAGCTAAAGGCAGAACAAATATTCCCTCAAGTTCTATCGACCACCGATACAACTCTACGCATGCTTGACGTTCGCTTTACCTAGAACAAGTATGAAACTAGAAGTATTTTGTAGGTGTTGTTGGATAGGTTTGCAAGATAATAAAGAGCAAGTAAATAAAAATTAGGGGCTGTTTAGATAAAGACACAACTAAGTTAGGTTTAGTAAAGAGCTTGTTGTTACGAGAAAGTTATTTGTCCCTAGGCAATCGATAACTAGACCAGTAATCATTATTGCAATTTTATTTGAGGGAGAGGCATAAGCTAACATACTTTCTCTACTTGGATCATATGCACTTATGATTGGAACTCTAGCAAGCATCCACAACTACTAAAGATTCATTAAGGTAAAACCCAACCATAGCATTAAAGTATCAAGTCCTCTTTATCCCATACGCAAACAACCTACTTACTCGGGTCTGTGCTTCTGTTCACTCACGCCACCCACCATAAGCAAATCATAAACATATTGCAACACCCTACAGCGGGGATCCCTCACGCTTGCACGACACGGAGAGCACCATAGGAAAACACCAATAATAAAACATGCAACTCAAACCAATCTTGATCATCAAATAGCCATTAGGACAAAACGGATCTACTCAAACATCATAGGATAGCCATACATCATAGGAAAATAATATATAGCGTTGAGCACCATGTTTAAGTAGAGATTACAGCGGGTAAGAGAGAGGTTACACCGCTGCATAGAGGGGGGAAGAGTTGGTGGTGAAGGCAGTGAAGTTGTTGGTGAAGATGACGGTGATGATGATGGCCCCCGGTGGCACTCCGGCGCCACCAGAAGCAAGGGGGAGAGGGGGCCCCTTCTTCTTCTTCTTCCTTGACCTCCTCCCTAGATGGGAGAAGGGTTTCCCCTTTGGTCCTTGGCCTCCATGGCGTAGGAGGGGCGAGAGCCCCTCCGCGATTGGATCTGTCTTTCTGTCTCTCTCTGTTTCTGCGTTTTCTTCTGGCTCTGTTTCACCGTTTCATGTATATATGGAGATCCGTCACTCCGATTGGCCTGAAATCTTCGTCGTGATTTTTTTTCTTTCGAAAATTAGCTTTCTTGCAGCAAAAGAAGAGCGTCAACCGCCTTACGTGTGGCTCACGAGGGTAGGGGGCATGCCCAGGGGGGCAGGCGCGCCCCCTGCCTCGTGGCCACCTCGGGCACCGTCTCGCATGGATTTTTCTTCCGGAATTTTCCAAATATTCCAAAAAGTATCTCCGTTCGTTTTTATCCCGTTTGGACTCCGTTTGATATGGATATTCTGCGAAACCAAAAACATGCAACAGACAGGAACTGGCACTGGGCACTGGATCAATATGTTAGTCCCAAAAATAGTATGAAAAGTTGCCAAAAAGTATATGGAAGTTGTAGAATATTGGCATGGAACAATCAAAAATTATAGATACGATAGAGACGTATCAGCATCCCAAAGCTTAATTCCTGCTCGTCCTCGAGTAGGTAAATGATAAAAAAGATAATTTTTGATCTGTAATGCTACCTAGCATAATCTTGATCTTGTAATCTAATCATGGCATGAATATTAAGATACGAGTGGTTCAAAGCAATAGTCTATCATTTGACATAAAAACAATAATACTTCAAGCCTACTAATAAAGCAATCATGTCTTTTCAAAATAACATGGCCAAAGAAAGTTATCCCTACAAAATCATACAGTCTGGCCATGCTCCATCTTCACCACACAAAATATTCAAATCATGCACAACCCCGATGACAAGCCAAACAATTGTTTCATACTTTTGATGTTCTCAAACCTTTTCAACTTTCACACAATACATGAGCGTGAGCCATGGACATAGAACTATAGGTGGAATAGAATGGTGGTGGAGAAGACAAAAAGGAGAAGATAGTCTCACATCAACTAGGCGTATCAACGGGCTATGCAGATGCCCATCAATAGATATCAATGTGAGTGAGTAGGGATTGCCATGCAACGGATGCACTAGAGCTATAAGTATATGAAAGCTCAAACTGAAACTAAGTGGGTGTGCATCCAACCTGCTTGCTCATGAAGACCTAGGGCATTTTAGGAAGCCCATCACCGGAATATACAAGCCAAGTTCTATAATGAAAATTCCCACTAGTATATGAAAGTGATAACTCAAGAGACTCTCTATATGAAGAACATGGTGCTACTTTGAAGCACAAGTGTGGAAAAGGATAGTAGTACTGCCCCTTCTCTCTTTTTCTCTCTTTTTTTGTTTTTTGGTGGGCTTCTTTGGCCTCTTTTATTTTTTGTAAAGTCCGGAGTCTCATCCCGACTTATGGGGGAATCATGGTCTCCATCATCCTTTCCTCACTAGGGCAATGCTCTAATAATGATGATCATCACACTTTTATTTACTTACAACTCGATACTAGAACATAGATATGACTCTATATGAATGCCTTTGGCAGTGTACCGGGATGTGCAATGATCTAGCGTAGCAATGACATCAAAAAACAGACAAGCCATGAAAACATCATGCTAGCTATCTTACGATCATGCAAAGCAATATGACCATGAATGCTCAAGTCATGTATATGATGGTGATGGAAGTTGCATGGCAATATATCTCGGAATGGCTATGGAAATGCCATGATATGTAAGTATGGTGGCTGTTTTGAGGAAGGTATATGGTGGGTTTATGGTACCAACGAAAGTTGCGCGGTACTAGAGAGGCTAGCAATGGTGGAAGGGTGAGAGTGCGTATAATCCATGGACTCAACATTAGTCATAAAGAAATCACATACGTATTGCAAAAGTCTATTAGTTATCAAAACAAAGTACTACGCGCATGCTCCTAGGGGGATAGATTGGTAGGAAAAGACCATCGCTCGTCCGCGACCGCCACTCATAAGGAAGACAATCAATAAATAAATCATGCTCCGACTTCATCACATAACGGTTCACCATATGTGCATGCTACGGGAATCACAAACTTCAACACAAGTATTTCTACAATCCACAACTACCCACTAGCATGACTCTAATATCACCATCTTTATATCACAAAACTATTGCAAGGAATCAAACATATCATATTCAGTTATCTACAAGTCTTATGTAGGATTTTATGACTAACCATGTGAATGACCAGTTCCTGTCATCTCTCTAAATAGATATAAGTGAAGCAAGAGAGTTCAATTCTATCTACAAAAGATATGCCCACGCTCTAACAGATATAAGTGCAGCAAAAGAGCATTCTACAAATGGCGGTTGTCTATGTAAAGAGAAACAGGCAATCCAAACTTCAAATGATATAAGTGAAGCACATGAAACATTCTATAAAGCCGTACTCAAAAGATATAAGTGAAGTGCATAGAACATTCTATAAATCAACCAAGGACTATCTCATACCAGCATGGTGCATAAAATAAAAATGAAAACTAAATGCAAAAGACGCTCCAAGATTGCACATATCGCATGAATGAAACGAATCCGAAAACATACCGATACTTGTTGAAGAAAGAGGGGATGCCTTCCGGGGCATCCCCAAGCTTAGATGCTTGAGTCTCCTTGAATATTTACTTGGGGTGCCTTTGGCATCCCCAAGCTTGAGCTCTTGCCTCTCTTCCTTCTTCTCACATCGAGACCTTCTCGATCATCGAACACTTCATCCACACAAAACTTCAACAGAAAACTCGGTAAGATCCGTTAGTATAATAAAGAAAATCACTACTCTAAGTACTGTTGCAAACCAATTCATATTTTGTTTTTGCATTGTGTCTACTGTAGTATAAATTTTTCATGGCTTAATCCACTAATATAAATTGATAGCTTCATCAAAACAAGAAAACTATGCATCAAAAACAGAATCTGTCTAAAACAAAACAGTCGTTGGTGAAGATGATGATGATGATGATGGCCCCCGGTGATGATGATGGCCCCCGGTGAAGATGACGGTGATGATGATGGCCCCCGGTGGCACTCCGGCGCCACCGGAAGCAAGGGGGAGAGGGCCCCTGAGGGAGTCCTGGATTAGGGGGTGTTCGGGTAGCCGGACTATACCTTCAGCCGGACTCCAGGACTATGAAGATACAAGATTGAAGACTCCGTCCCGTGTCCGGATGGGACTTTCCTTGGCGTGGAAGGCAAGCTTGGCGATGTGGATATTCAATATCTCCTACCATTGTAACCGACTTTGTGTAACCCTAGCCCTCTCCGGTGTCTATATAAACCGGAGGGTTTAAGTCCGTAGGACAACTTCATCATACAACAATCATACCATAGGCTAGCTTTTAGGGTTTAGCCTCCTTGATCTCGTGGTAGATCTACTCTTGTACTACCCATATCATCAATATTAATAAAGCAGGACGTAGGGTTTTACCTCCATCAAGAGGGCCCGAACCTGGGTAAAACATTGTGTCCCTTGTCTCCTGTTACCATCCGGCCTAGACGCATAGTTCGGTACCCCCTACCCGAGATCCGCCAGTTTTGACACCGACATTGGTGCTTTCATTGAGAGTTCCTCTGTTTCGTCGCTTTCAGGCCCGATGGCTCCTTCGATCATCAACAATGATGCAGTCCAGGGTGAGACTTTTCTCCCCGGACAGATCTTTGTCTTCGGCGGCTTCGCACTGCAGGCCAACTCGCTTGGCCACCTTGAGCAGATCGAAAGCTACGCCCCTGGCCATCAGGTCAGGTTTAGAAGCCTAAACTACACGGCTGACATCCGCGGGGACTTGATCTTCGATGGATTCGAGCCATAGCCAAGCGCGTCGCACTGTCTCGATGGGCATGATATAGCTCTGCCGCCGAGCAGCGTTTTGGAGGCCGCACACGCACTGGTTCCGACCATTGATTCGGAGCCTATTGCGCTGATCGAGGATCAGCAATTAGACCCTGCCTCAGGGGCTACGATCTCAGAGGCGATCGAGCCAAACTCCAGCCCTGCACTCCGCATGGCCCGTGACTCCGAAGAGCCGGATTCCTCTCCAAACTCCGTGCCCCCCGCGCCCCCGCCGATCGAATCCGATTGGGCGCCGATAATGGAGTTCACCGCCGCGGACATCTTTCAGCACTCGCCCTTCGGCGACATCCTGAATTCTCTAAAGTCTCTCTCTTTATCAGGAGAGCCCTAGCCGGACTACAGTCAGCAAGGTTGGGATACGGACGATGAAGAAATTCAAAACCCACCCACCACCCACCTCGTAGCCACTATCGATGACTTAACCGACATGCTCGACTTCGACTCCGAAGACATCGACGATATGGACGACGATGCAGGAGACAACCAAGAACCAACGCCTATAGGGCATTGGACAGCCACCTCATCTCACGATGTGTACATGGTGGATACCCCTAAAGGAAGCAACAACGAGGAAAACGGGGAGGGGGATCGATCTCTCGAAAAACAATCAAAGCATCGGCGTAAACGCCGACCTAAGCCCCGCCTCGACAAAGACCCAACCATAGAGCAGGATGAGCCGGTAGACGACGAGCATGCCTTAGAGCAACCGTCCCAACAAGACAACCCGGATAGAGAAACCGAACATTCCTCCCCCGGCGAAAATGGCATTCTGGACGACCCTACGTCGGACAAGCCCACGAAGCAGAAGAACCTCCACAAACGGCTCGTTGCAACCGCACGCAGCCTGAAAAAGCAGAAGCGGAAGCTAAAGACTGCGGAAGATGCACTCAGGATCAGATGGAGTAAAGTAATCAATACCGCAGACAAATACGGCGGCAGTCGCCGCACTAAAAGCTATCCGAGGAGAAAACTACTGCCTGAATTCGACGAGGAGGCCTTAGAGCCCTCGCATTCAAAAAGTAAGAAAGCCACACGGTCGGATAGACAACCCCAGGGCCAGCTTAAAGCGGCAAGCAGCGCCGCACTTAAACCGGTATGCGACCCACTTAAGGATTCGCATCATGGCCCAGCCAGGTCCATTTACGGGCCAAGAAAGCAAGCTCTCGTAAGCAATGTAATAACGCCATTATCAGAATACGGCACACCCAAATACAGGGGTGCCGCACACCCCTTATGTTTCACCGATGAGGTCCTGGATTATGAATTTCCAGCGGGATTCAAACCCGTAAACATAGAGGCATATGATGGAACAATAGACCCTGGAGTCTGGATCGAGGATTATATCCTCCACATACATATGGCTCGAGGAGATGACCTCCACGCCATAAAATACTTACCCCTCAAGCTTAAAGGGCCAGCCTGGCATTGGCTTAAAAGCCTTCCTGAAAACACAATCGGAAGTTGGGAAGAGCTCGAGGACGCTTTCCGAGAAAATTTTCAAGGGACCAATGTCCGCCCTCCGGATGCAGACGATCTTAGTCACATAACTCAACAGCCCGGAGAGTCAGCTCGGCAATTCTGGAATAGATTTCTTACTAAAAAGAATCAGATAGTCGACTGTCCGCATGCTGAAGCCTTAGCAGCTTTCAGGCATAATGTCCGAGACGAATGGCTCGCCAGACACCTCGGCCAAGAAAAGCCAAGAACAATGGCCGCACTAACAAGCATCATGACCCGCTTTTGCGCAGGAGAAGATAGCTGGTTGGCAAGATGCAGCACCAGTGACCCAAGTACATCCGAAACTAGGGATGGAAATGGAAAACCGCGACGCAATAAGGACCGTCGCCGGACTAAGGAAAAAAGTCCGAAGAGCACGACAGTTAACGCCGGATTCAAAAGCTCACGACAGAATTAGAAAAAGCCGCCCCTCCAAGATAACAGGGACGACCTATCCAACCTAAACAAAATCCTGGATAGGATATGTCAAATACACAGTACTCCCGGAAAGCCTGCTAACCATACCCACAGAGATTGTTGGGTTTTCAAACAATCCGGCAGACTCAATGCCGAACACAAGGGGCTCGATACACCAAGCGAAGACGAGGACGAACCCCAAAAGCAGAGTACCGGGAAACAAAAGAATTTCCCACAAGAAGTAAAAACAGTAAACTTACTCACATAACAAAATGTGCGGCACCCATAAAGGTACGCGCCCCACGGTCTATCCCAAAGGAATCCCGCCACTGGTTGTCAAAACCAATCATCTTCGATCATCTGGATTATTCTAGAAGTATCAGGAACCCAGGCTGGACTACCCTGGTACTCGATCCAATAATTGGCGGACTCCAGTTTTCAAATGTCCTTATGGACAGGGGCAGAGGACTCAACCTGATATATCAGGACTCAATTCGCCACATGGGGATCGACCCAAAAAGAATTCGCTACAGCAAAACCTCCTTTCAAGGAGTAACGCCAGGTCCGGACACCCATTGCATGGGTTTTCTCCGGCTCGAGGTTATTTTCGGCTCTGACGATAACTTCCGTCGCGAAAAGCTAACTTTCCACATCGTCCCATTCTCAAGTCACTATCAAGCACTGCTGGGATGCGAAGCTTTCACCCACTTTAACGCAATACCACATTATGCATCTCTTACGCTTAAGATGCCCGGTCCACGCGGCATCATCTCCTTAACGGGGAAGCAGTAAGGGCGCCTCCCCCAAGCGGAGGATTGTGCGGCCGCTTTAACAGCCGCACAATACAATGGCTTCACCAGCCAGAACATTGGAACAGGTCATTAAGACCGCGGACACGGATAGACGAGTCCGGCACAAAAGTATCGTTGATAAAGGCTTAGTGGCCATATACCCCTGCACTAGGGGCTTCACACGTATAAAATAAGAGACAATAAAGCTCAATTTTCCGTATTTTAATTTACACTTTGTTTATTTCATATAACTTTTTTTCGGCACGCCCCTTTTTCAACTTAGTTGCTCTCTTTTTTACAGATGAACATCGTGCTGCGCCCGTCCAGGATACGGCACAACGGAGACACAGGCGCAGACGTGCAGTAGGGACCCGTTCCAAGGATTCTTTTCAGATTAAGACCCTGCGTAAACCTTTTTTACTGTCTCTTGTTGATACACATCCCCTGGTTCTATGACCAAGGAGGAGGCTGGCGTCTTGGCATGTGGCCACGTCAGAATTCTTGCGCGTACCCAGACACTAGGGGCTTATACCTTAGAGCGTTACTTAGTCCGCTCTCATAAAGACCGAATACCTTAGGGAGTGTTCGGCGTCTCGAGTTTGGCCTTATATGCATCAGCTCCGAGTCATGATTTTGGTCAAATGTTGGGTTGTTCGGCTCCTGTGTTCGGCCGCCTTACGTTCCGCTCTATCGGCTAAGGTGGCACCAGGAGAACTACTGCGATTGTGCCCTGGTTCGGCTAGGCGAGCACCTCAGTAGAGAAAGCCGAAAACCGACTGTCATGATATGGCATGAGACTGGTCAACCACTCGATGACTCTCCAGAATCTATAGGATTCCCCCGCATTAACAAAGGCCCGTTCCTCGGCCAGGCACATACGCGCCCCGAATTCGGGCAAGCGCAGTCGCCACCAGGGGCAACCTAAATAGTCCCATTGTCAAGCTCCTATGGCTAAATGAAAGTGTTAAAGCATTATAGTCCGGTTGCCTAGCTCATTGCGCTATCACCTCCTTTGTAGGACCAAGACGTTGGATTAAGTGTGAAAATGTGCCTTCTGCGAGCACCCCCGCACTATGTGCGTGGGGGCTGAAGCCAACGACTGCCATCTTTCAGATTTTGTATGTATATCTTAAAACGGCTGCACAGGAGGTGTTCCACATACTTGCAGGCACAAGTATAAAAGGCTACTACAAATTCATCAAAATATTGCTTCATAATTACATATGCTATCAGAACATAGCATCCTTCGAGCACTGCGTCTCTATTATACGAGCGCCTTCAAGGACTTCCTGAAAATAGTGCTCGGAGGTTACTCGGCATTGGTCCAAATCTCGGGATGCAACAATGGTGGTCTCCAGCTCTTCCCAGTATGTCTTGACATGGGCAAGAGCCATCCGTGCACCCTCTATGCATGCTGACCTCTTCATCGCATCTATACGTGGCACCGCGCCAAGGAATTGCTGCACCAAGCCGAAATAACTATTTGGCTCCGATCTCCCCGGCCACAGATGACCCATGACGTACTTCATGGCGAGTCCGGACAATCTATTCAGTTCGGCCCATTGAGCCAGACAATCGTCCACTGCCAGTGGACGCTCTGGATTGTGGAACTGCGACCAGAAAAGCCTTTCCACCTCGCGATCATCTTGATCTTGAAAGTGTTCGGTCGCATCAGCAGCACTCGCTGCCAAATCCAGATAGGTGTCCTTCGCACTCCACATCCGGTCCAACGGAGCAAACTTCGGATCGCCAAACTTCCTCTGCAGCATAAAGGGCTTTCCAGCCGCAATCTGTCTGGCCTGACGCAGCTCCTCCTTCGCAGCTCTCATCGCAGAGCGAGCGTCCTTGGCATCAACAACGGCCTTCTCTAAGTCCGTTTGTCTCGCCTGGTCTTCTTTCTCAAGAGACTTGCAACTCAGCAGCGCTTTTTAACTTCACGGCCATCTCGGCCATCTCCTTCTTGCTTCGGCAGTGAGCAGCCTGTTCGGCTCTCAGCTCTTCAAGTGCCTTCTCGACAGCCGCATCACTTGTTCTAGCTTGTTCCTTAGCTCAGGCAAGTTCCGCCCGGAGACTCTCCACGGCGGCCGCACCATCTGCGTCAAGCACACACATTGTAAGATACTGGCATAAAAGCTCCTCTTACCAGATGCCGCTTGAGGAATTGCATGCCTTGAGCAGCATCAAGTTGCTCGTTGACGAGCGCGATGTCGGCATCTGCCACGTCAAGTTGCCGCTTTAGTTCGGCAAAATCATCAGTTCGGCTCGATTCCGGACACTTCGCCACCTATATACAAAGGCAAAAATTAGACCTGGGATTATGATCCTCTGCGCGCCGTCAATTTTCACAATGCACAGAGTCTCAGGGGCTACTATCTACACAGGCGCATCTTGTTTATGCGCAACTGACAAAGAAGTACATTATCAAACGTACCTCAAAACCCGTCGGCAAACTTCTGACGGCCTCGTGCAATCCGCTTTCTGCGGACGAAATCCTTCCAATCACCGTACCCATCAATGCACGGTGCTCCTCTAAGATAGAAGCTCGCCCCAGCAGAATCATCAGCTCCTCCGACCGCGCACCAGACGGTGCCGGACTCGTCCTACGACCTCCATCGAAGGCAGGACGCGGAGAACGTTGGGGGGCCATATGGCTACCTTCCACCCCTGCCGGATTCGGAGAAACCCTCCGCGATGACACCTGAGGGTCGCCCGCCTTGCTAGGCGGTACGGCAGGGGGAGGCGTTCCACTCTCCATCATCTCCGGAAGAAGATCCCCCGAAGACGAGCTCTGTTGAGAAGGGCTGAGGTCCGAGCTACAAGGTAAAATTTCGGTTAATCTTCTCAGATAAAAAGCAAGGATTTCTCTCATCCCTCTAAAGGAAAATCTTTCTCTACTTACGGCTCGTTGGAGGGATGACCCCTTTGGGGGCGTAGTTCGGCCAAGGATCTCCCCGGCGCCGGACCCTCTAACGAGGACTTCTTCCCCCCTTTGAGGCCATGGTCTCCGGGTCGTCAGAGGTGGCCCTCTTCTTCCCCCTAGGACAGGAATTGTCGGTTCCTCCCTTCGGAGCAGCCTCCTTCGAGGAGGCCACAGTTTCCTTGTCCTCCCCCTCACTTCCCTCCAAAGGCACGATCTTCAACATCCTGACTAGCACGGGATCCGGCCTGGTCTCAGGAAGGGGAGCCGGACACCTTATCAGCTTCGCCTTCGCTACCCACTCCTGTTTAAAAGGACAGCTCTTTTAAGGGCGAGTCTATGACAATTTTACGGATAGCGAGTCTGGGCACAAGGTTACTTACTTGAGTATCCGGGCGATTGCAGCTTAAACCTGCGTCCTCGGTCAAATCCGGACACATTGCTTGTGATCCGGAGAACATTTTATACATCTCCACAGGCGTTGCGCCCATAAAATGTTGGAGAGCTCATGGTCCCTCCGGATTAAACTCCCACAGACGAAGGGAGTGACGTTTGCCGGGCAATGTTCAGCGAATCAGCATGACCTGCATCACCTTGACCAGGTTGAGGTCTCCTTCTAAGAGATCCCTAATGCGGCCCTGCAACAGGGGCACGTCTTTGGATAACCCCCAATCTAATCCTTTGTTGACCCATGACGCTAGCCGTGGTGGGGGACCCGAGCGAAAGGCAGGAGGCGCCACCCACTTGGCGCTCCTGGGAGCGGTGATATAGAACCACTCTCGTTGCCACAAGCCGAGCTCCTCTTGAAAGGAGCCCTCGGGCCATGGAGCATTAGCATTCTTACTTATGACAGCACCTCCGCACTCTGCGTGTCGTCCCTCGATCATCTTCGGCTCCACTCCAAAAGTCTTGAGCCATAATCTGAAGTGAGGAGTAACACGGAGGAACGCTTCTCACACAACGATGAATGAGGAAATGTGGAGGATGGACTCCGGAGCTAGGTCATGAAATTCCAGCCCATAATAGAACATCAGCCCCCTCACGAAGGGGTCCATCGGGAAGCCTAAACCCCGAAGGAAGTGAGACATGAACACTACGCTCTCACCAGGCTGGGGACTGGGAATAGCCTGCCTTTGAGCAGGCAACCTATGCGAAATTTCGGCGGTCAAAAACTTAGCCTCTCTCAACCTTAGCACGTCCTCCTCCGTGACGGAGGAGGGCATCCATCGGCCTTGAAGGTCAGAACCGGACATTGTCGAAGGTCCGAAGCACCTGGAATCTAGAGCCTAGGGTGTTGGAACTCGAGGCGACATGCGAACTCGTTTTGAGATTGGAGAAAAGGAGTAAGGCCTTGGTCTTTTTATAAGAGGTTGAATACCAGGAGCCCTCCCCGTAACCGTTTGGGACTCGCCTTTAATCGAGAAAACATGCTAACGGGCATGATTGGGTTACCCACGTCCGTATTGATGAGAATCCCGTAAATAAAGGGGACACGATCTCTGCTTTGACAAGACGTGCCAAGGAAACTGCCTCGCAAAACACGCTAAGGTGGAGAAGTGAAAACAATTTGAATAAAGGCTTGGCCGTAGTGTGATGTCACGCTGCGGAATACGTCAGCAAATTAGATTTGTGTTAATATTATTCTCTCTATGGCAATATGTGGAAGCTTATTTTGCAAAGCCGGGCACTACTCTTGGTGTTTACAAACTTTTATGAAGACTTTGGAGGAGGAACCCGCCTTGCAATGCCGAAGACAATCTGCGCGCCGGACTCGTCGTCATTAAAGCCTGGTTCAGGGGCTACTGAGGGAGTCCTGGATTAGGGGGTGTTCGGGTAGCCAGACTATACCTTCAGCCGGACTCCAGGACTATGAAGATACAAGATTGAAGACTTTGTCCCGTGTCCGGATGGGACTTTCCTTGGCGTGGAAGGCAAGCTTGGCGATGCGGATATTCAAGATCTCCTACCATTATAACTGACTTTGTGTAACCCTAGCCCTCTCCGATGTCTATATAAACCGGAGGGTTTTAGTCTGTAGGACAACTTTATCATACAACAATCATACCATAGGCTAGCTTTTAGGGTTTAGCCTCCTTGATCTCGTGGTAGATCTACTCTTGTACTACCCATATCATCAATATTAATCAAGCAGGACGTAGGGTTTTACCTCCATCAAGAGGGCCCGAACCTGGGTAAAACATTGTGTCCCTTGTCTCCTGTTACCATCCGGCCTAGACGCACAGTTCGGGACCCCCTACCCGAGATCCGCCGGTTTTGACACCGACAGCCCCCCTTCTTCTTCTTCTTCCTTGACCTCCTCCCTAGATGGGAGAAGGGTTTCCCCTCTGGTCCTTGGCCTCCATGGCGTGGGAGGGGCGAGACCCCCTCCGCGATTGGATCTGTCTTTCTGTCTCTCTCTGTTTCTGCGTTTTCTTCTAGCTCTGTTTCACCGTTTTGTGTATATATGGAGATCCGTAACTCTGATTGGCCTGAAACCTTCGCCGTGATTTTCCCGAAAATTAGCTTTCTTGTGGCAAAAGAAGAGCATCAACCGCATTACGTGTGGCTCATGAGGGTAGGGGCGCGCCCCCTGCCTCGTGGCCACCTCGGGCACCGTCTCGCGTGGATTTTCCTTCCGGAATTTTCCAAATATTCCAAAAAGTATCTCCATCCGTTTTTATCCCATTTGGACTCCGTTTGATATGGATATTCTGCGAAACCAAAAACATGCAACAAACAGGAACTGGCACTGGATCAATATGTTAGTCCCAAAAATAGTATAAAAAGTTGCCAAAAAGTATATGGAAGTTGTAGAATATTGGCATGGAACAATCAAAAATTATAGATACGACGGAGACGTATCACCGTTCCAAGTAAATTTGTATGTGCCAAACTCTAAACCTTCAAATAAATATCCTGTTTTGTATGCTCGAATAGCTCATGTATCAACTAGGGCTGTCGGTATCTTCCATGTTAGGCGGGTTATTCTCAAGATGAGTGGACTCTGCTCCTCACTCACAAGATAAATGGCTGGTCACCGGGATGCCCAGTCCCATGCTTTATGCGAACTAAATCAAAATAATGGCAAACAAAACTCCCCCTGGGACTCTTCTTAGTTGGAGGCACTCGTTGTTTCGAGCAAGCCATGGATTGATGCTTGTTGGTGGAAGGGGGAGTATAAACTTTACCATTCTATTTGGGAACCGCCTATAATGTGTGTAGCATGGAAGATATCGCCATCTCTTGGTTGTTATGTTGACAATGAAAGTATACCACTCAAAATATTATTCACCTCTATTTCAAAACCGAGCTCTGGCACCTCTACAAATCCCTGCTTCCCTCTGCGAAGGGCCTATCTATTTACTTTTATGCTGAGTCATCATCCTCTTATTAAAAAGCACTAGTTGGAGAGCACCGCTGTCATTTGCATTCATTATTGTTAATTTACATTGAGTATGACTTGACTGGATCTCTTTTACCATGAATTACAATGTCTAGTCAGTCCTTGGTCTTTAAAGGTGATCTGCATTTATATTTTGCGGTCTCAGAAAGGGCTAGCGAGATACCACCTTGTTATATCATTTTATGATTGTTTCGAGAAAGTGTTGTCATCCGAGATTTATTATTATTGCTCGCTAGTTGATTATGCCATTGATATGAGTAAACTTGAGACCTATGCGTTATTGTGAATGTGGTTAGTTATAATCTTTGCTGAAAACTTGAATGCTGGCTTTACATATTTACAACAACAAGAGCAAAAAGAGTTTGTAATAGTTTTTCTTTATCACTTTCAGTTTGTCAACTGAATTGCTTGAGGACAAGCAAAGGTTTAAGCTTGGGGGAGTTGATACGTCTCCAATGTATCTACTTTTCCAAACACTTTTGCCCTTGTTTTGGACTCTAACTTGCATGATTTGAATGGAACTAACCAGGACTGACGCTATTTTCAGCAGAATTACCATGGTGTTATTTATGTGCAGAAACAAACATTCTCGGAATGACCTGAAACTTCACGGAGCAACTTTTCAGAAAATATGAAAAATACCTGCAAAAGATGAAGGCCAGGGGGCCCACCACCTCTCCACGAGGGTGGGCGGCGTGCCTGCCCCCCTAGGGCGCGCCGCCCTACCTCGTGGGGCCCCTGTTGCCTCTCCGACTCCAACTCCAACTCCATACATTGTGTTTCGGGGAGAAAAAAATCAGAGAGAAGAAATCAACACATTTTACGATACGGAGCCGCCGCCAAGCCCTAAAACCTCTCGGGAGGGCTGATCCGGAGTCTGTTCGGGGCTCCAGAGAGAGGAATCCGTCGCCATCGTCATCATCAACCATCCTCCATCACCAATTTCATGATGCTCACCGCTGTGCATGAGTAATTCCATCGTAGGCTTGCTGGACGGTGATGGGTTGGATGGGATCTATCATGTAATCGAGTTAGTTTTGTTAGGGTTTGATCCCTAGTGTCCACTATGTTCTGAGATTGATGTTGCTATGACTTTGCTATGCTTAATGCTTGTCACCAGGGCCCGAGTGCCATGATTTCAGATCTGAACCTATTATGTTTTCATAAATATATGAGTGTTCTTAATCCTATCTTGCAAGTCTATAGTCACCTATTATGTGTTATGATCCGTTAACCCCGAAGTGACAATAATCGGGATACTTACCGGTGATGACCGTAGTTTGAGAAGTTCATGTATTCACTATGTATTAATGCTTTGTTCCGGTTCTCTATTAAAAGGAGGCCTTAATATCCCTTAGTTTCCGTAAGGACCCCGCTGCCACGGGAGGGTAGGACAAAAGATGTCATGCAAGTTCTTTTCCATAAGCACGTATGACTATATTCGGAATACATGCCTACATTATATCAATGAACTGGAGCTAGTTCTGTATCACCCTAGGTTATGACTATTACATGATGAACCGCATCCGGCATAATTCTCCATCACTGATCCATTGCCTACGAGCTTTCCATATATTGTTCTTCGCTTATTTACTTTTCCGTTGCTATTGCTATCATCACTACAAAATACCAAAAACATTACTTTTACTACTGTTACCTTTTGCTACCATTACCACTACTATCATATTACTTTGCTACTAAACATTTTACTGCAGATATTAAGTTTCCAGGTGTGGTTCTATTGACAACTCAGCTGCTAATACTTGAGAATATTCTTTGGCTCCCCTTGTGTCGAATCAATAAATTTGGGTTGAATACTTTACCCTCGAAAACTGTTGCGATCCCCTATACTTGTAGGTTATCACTCATCAAAAGGAATCCACTAACGAGGTTCATCAAGTCTTGTTAACAAACTCTTTTCGAATAACATGAAACCTGAGAATTTTTGAATAACACTAAGTTACCCCAACGGGGATATGCATGTCCCCAACAATAAGAATATCATATTTCTTCTTGATAGTAGGAAGAGGGAATTCAAAACCTCTAATAGTAATAGTTGAATTTTTTCCAATAGAACTGATACTGTTGACTTGAGGTTGTTTCCTTGGGAAGTGTATCGTATGCTCCTTACCATTAACATGAAAAGTGACATTGCCTTTGTTGCAATCAATAACAGCCCCTCCATTATTCAAAAAGGGTCTACCAAGAATAATAGACATACTATCGTCCTCGGAAATATCAAGAATAATAAAGTCCATTAAAATAGTAATGTTTGCAACCACAACAGGCACATCCTAACAAATACCGATAGGTATAGCAGTTGATTTACTGGCCATTTGCAAAGATATTTCAGTAGGTGTCGGCTTATTCAAATCAAGTCTACGATGTAAAGAAAGAGGCATACCACTAACACCGGCTCCAAGATCACATAAAGCAGTTTTAACACAGTTTCTCTTAATGGAGCATGGTATAGTTGGTACTCCTGGATCTCCTAGTTTCTTTGGTATTCCACCCTTAAAAGTATAATTAGCGAGCATGGTGGAAATTTCACCTTCCGGTATCTTTCTTTTATTTGTGACAATATCTTTCATATACTTAGCAGAAGGATTCATTTGAAGCATATCAGTCAAATGCATACGCAAAAAGATAGGTCTAATCATTTCAGCAAAGCGCTCAAAATCCTCATCATCCTTTTTCTTGGATGGTTTAGGAGGAAAAGGCATGGGTTTCTGAACCCATGGTTCTTTTTCTTTACCGTGCTTCCTAGCAACGAAGTCTCTCTTATCATAACATTGATTCTTCGATTGTGGGTTATCAAGATCAACAACAGGTTCAATCTCTACATCATTGTTATTGCTAGGCTGAGCATCAACATGAACATCATCATTAACATTATTACTAGGTTCATGTTCATTACGAGATTGTGTTTCAGCATCAGAAATGCAAATATCATTGGGATTCTTAGGTGTGTCAACAACAGGTTCACTAGAAGCATGCAAAGTCCTATCATTTTTCTTTTTCTTCTTCTTAGAAGGAGTAGGTGCATCAACATTAGTTCTCTGAGAATCTTGCCAACTCTCTTAGGGTGGACCTCAGGACACAAAGGTTCCTGAGTCATTTCCCCCCCTCTAGTCACAACTCTAACAACATTATCATTTTTCTTATTATTTAATTCATTGAGCAAATCATCTTATGCTTTAAGCACTTGTTCTACTTGAGTGGCAACCATAGAAGCATGTTTACTAATAAGTTTAAGCTCACCTTTAACTCTAGACATATAATCACTCAAGTGTTCAATCATACAAGCATTACGTTTCAATTGTCTACCAACATAAGCATTGAAGTCTTCTTGTTTAGCAATAAATTATCAAACTCATCCAAGTATTGGCTAGCAAAATTAGTAGATGGGATTTCAACCTTATTAAATCTATTGAGAGAATTTACCTTTACTACCTGTGTCGGGTTATCAAGACCATGTATTTCTTCAATAGGTGGTAAATTCTTAACATCTTCAGCTTTAATACCCTTTTCTTTCATAGATTTATTTGCCTCTTGCATATCTTCAGGACTGAGAAATAGAATATCCCTTTTCTTCGGAGTTGGCTTAGGAGTTCATTCAGGAAGTTTCCAATCATTATCATTACTCAACATATTATTGAATAGCAATTCAGCTTGCTCTACAGTTCTTTCCCTGAAAACACAACCAGCACAACTATCTAGGTGGTCTCTGGAAGCATCGGTTAGTCCATTATAAAAAATATCAAGTATTTCATTTTTCTTGAGAGGATGGTCCGGCAAAGCATTAAGTAATCGAAGAAGCCTCCCCCAAGTTTGTGGGAGACTCTCTTCTTCAATTTGCACAAAATTATATATTTCCCTTAAGGCCACTTGTTTCTTATGAGCGGGGAAATATTTAGCAGAGAAGTAATAAATCATATCCCGGGGACTACGCACACAACTAGGATCAAGAGAATTAAACCATATTTTAGCATCACCCTTTAAAGAGAACGGAAATAACTTGAGGATATAGTAGTAACGAATTTTCTCCTCATTAGTGAACAGGGTGGCTATATCATTCAATTTAGTAAGATGTGCCACAACAGTTTCAGATTCATAGCCATAAAAAGGATTAGATTCAACCAAAGTAATTAACTCAGGATCGACAGAGAAATCATAATCCTTATCAGAAATACAGATAGGTGAAGTAGCAAAAGCAGGGTCATATTTCATTCTAGCATTCAAAGACTTTTCTTTCAGCTTAACTAACAGTTTCTTAAGATCATATCTATCTTTGCAAGCAAAAAAGTCTCTAGCAGTTGCTTCATCCATAACATAACCCTCAGGTACATTAGGCAATTCATATCTAGGGGGAGAAACTTCATCATCACTTTCATCGATATTATCAGTTTCAATAATTTCATTCTCTCTAACCCTAGCAAGTTGTTCATCAAGAAATTCACCTAAGGGCACAGTATTATCGAGCATAGAAGTAGTTTCATCATAAGCATAATGTATAGCATCAGTGGCACCATCAATAACATACGACATATCAGAATCAATAGCAGGTGTAGGTGTCGCGAGTTTGCTCAAAACAGAAGGTGAATCAAGTGCAGAGCTAGATGGCAGTTCCTTACCTCCCCTCGTAGTTGAGGGAAAAATCTTGGTTCTTTCATCTTTCAAGTTCCTCATAGTGATCAACAGATATAAGTCCCAGGTGACTCAAAGAATAGAGCTATGCTCCCCGACAACGGCGCTAGAAAATAGTCTTGATAACCCACAAGTATATGGGATCGCAACCATTTTCGAGGGTAGAGTATTCAACCCAAATTTATTGATTCGACACAAGGGGAGCCAAAGAATATTCTCAAGTATTAACAGTTGAGTTGTCAATTCAACCGCACCTAAAAGAGTTAATATCTGCAGCAAAGTATTTAGTAACAAAGTAATATGGAAGTAGCGGTAACGGTGGCAAAAGTAACAGTAGCAGTTTTTGCAGTGATTGTAACAGTGGCAACGGAAAAGTAACTAAGCAAAGATCAATATGTGAAAAGCTCGTAGGCAATGGATCAGTGATGGATAATTATGTCAGATGTGATTCCTCGTGCAATAGTTATAACATATGGTGACACAGAACTAGCTCCAGTTCATCAATGTAATGTAGGCATGTATTCCGAATATAGTCATACGTACTTATGGAAAAGAACTTGCATGACATGTTTTGTCCTATCCTCCCGTGGCAACAGGCTCCTATTGGAAACTAAGGGATATTAAGGCCTCCTTTTAATAGAGTACCAGAACAAAGCATTAACACTTAGTGAATACATGAACTCCTAAAACTACGCTCATCACCGGGAGTGGTCCCCATTATTGTCACTTCAGGGTTACCGGATCATAACACATAGTAGGTGACTATTGACTTGCAAGTTAAGATCGAGAACTCACATATATTCATGAAAACATAATAGGTTCAGATCTGAAATCATGGCACTCGGGCCCTAGTGACAAGCATTAAGCATAGCAAAGTCATAGCAACATCAATCTTAGAACATAATGGATACTAGGGATCAAACCCTAACAAAACTAACTCGATTACATGATAAATCTCATCCAACCCATCACCGTCCAGCAAGCCTATGATGAAATTACTCACGCACGGCGGTGAACATCATGAAATTGGTGATGGAGGAAGGTTGATTATGACGACGGCGACAGATTCCCCTCTCCTGAGCCCCGAACAGACTACAGACCAGCCCTCCCGAGAGAGATTAGGGCTTGGCAGCGGCTCCGTATCGTAAAACGCGATGAATCCTTCTCTCTATTTTTTCTCCCCGAACATGAATATATAGAGTTGGAGTTGACGTCGGTGGAGCCTCAGGGGGCCCATGAGGCAGGGGGCGCGCCCCAGGGGGGCACCCTGCACGCTCATGGACAGGGTGTGGGCCCCCTGGTGTTGATTCTTTCGCTAATATGTTTTAATAATTCCAAAAATATTCTCCGTGAAGTTTCAGGTTATTCCGAGAACTTTTATTTCTGCATAAAAATAACACCATGGCAATTCTACTGAAAACAGCGTCAGTCCGGGTTAGTTCCATTCAGATCATGCAAGTTAGAGTCCAAAACAAGGTCAAAAGTGTTTGGAAAAGTAGATACGATGGAGACGTATCAATCACGAATGTGATGGTGGTCGCCATGGAAATGTGGACGTGGACGAATTGCGCTTGCATCGCTTGGGCACTCCGAAGATGATCGACTTGCTCGCCGCTACCTTGAGGATGACGAAGGGGAAGAAGAAGACTTGTAGTCGGCCACCATGTCTCGTAGTTGATCCTTTAGCTCATCCAACTTGGTGCTGATGTAGTCCCTTTTCCTTGCTTCGGAGTGTCGTGTGTCGATGGTGAGGTTGTCGATGCGCTCTCTCAATCTTGATTGTGCGCCTTGCATTTGTCGTTGTAGATCAAGGATGGACGCTTTGGTGATGTAGTTGTTCGCGCCATCGTTGTTGTCGAAGACCGGAGATGAAATGCCTTGCCTATCCATCACAAGACTCGAGCAAATATGAGTGGGAGAAAGAGAAGAACTTATACCAAATGTACCTTGACCGAAGTTGAAGATGGATCAGTGATCACTCAATGATGTAACAAGGAAATAGCACAATTGGTACCATTTCTCGTCGATTTCTCACACCTACACAAATAAGGCTTATGGAGTAGCTTGGTGAGGATAGTGGCACAAAAATTTGATGCAAAATGTTAGCAAGAGTCAATAATGTTGAAAGAGATTCACAAATTCGCAAGTAAAACAAGTAGACCAATAGCAATATATGGCACACGGAAACACACACACACGGATAGATAAATGGGGTCGTGCAACCAAGGAATAAGCTCAAAATGTGGAATCCACAAAAACACTCATGTTGCACAACTCAAGAGAGGCGCTAGCGCGATTGCTCTATAGGCGGATACGACACTTATGCACAACCTATAAGATGCAAAATGTATGAACTTTCTATCCCAAGTATGCTATGTATGTATGGTTCCCGGTGTTTCGCAGACGATGATCCAAGATGATCAATATGGTAGTATGATATGTAATGTGTCGATGCTATGTCACTTGCTTACAAGCTTCTTTGTTCTTTCTCTTTTGCTTAAAAGCTTTATTCTTTTTTTATATGGCCACAATGCACAAACCAAGATAGCAATTGTGTATATGCGGGAACAAACTTGTGACACAAGGGATGATATGATGATACCAATATGATATGGTATGTATGCAATGGAAGGGCGGATCGATAATCACTAATGTGCACAAGTAACGTTGCCAGCAATACTCAAATGGCTCGTCTCAATAGGCAAGTGACGCAAAATGGGCTAGGGGTTATCAATGCAATTGCAAGGGGAATATACAATGATGATGACGTCGAGGTTACCATCCTTATGTACAATGACGACCTCGTGGCGATGATGAGTTTTTGTGTTCTCGATGTAGAACCATCCCTAATTAGCCGAAACACCTTAGGAAACGGAAAAACCGCGAACTCAAAGTCTCAAATGGCAAATGTCAAATGGTGGCAGCGGAATGCGGTGGTGGTTGCGGAAGTATTAGTGAAAACCCGGTCAAAATGGTTTACGGTGGTGGAAGGATATGATGGGCTATACACGGTGTCGGATTTGAAAGCACGGTCCCTAAGTAGCTGAAACACCTTAGGAGACACAACTGACAACACAAACAAAATTGGGTTAAGTTGAGGTGGCGAAAGTGTATGGTGGGCAAGGTTATGCGGGAATGGTGGTGGTGGTTGATGAAGAAGCAACCATCCCTAAGTAGCTGAAACACCTTAGAAGACTCAAATCACTATTCAAACAACCACATATGCAATGGGGATCAAAATGGGTTAGGTTGCGGAAGTCGATGGTGGTAAGGCGGATGATATGGTGGAAGCCCTAGGCAAAGATGCCAAAGTTCCAAAAATTTGATGGATTCAAATGATGTTGGAAGTATTTTTTGGGATGGGGGATGTCAATAGCTTCAAAACGAGCTAAAGAACGTCAAAATCGGACTCTGGATGAATTAGTTATGGCCAAAACAAGAATTCAGCCCTGTTAGTGTAAGGGTTATCCGGACATCCGGGAGGAGGTCCATCTCATCCGGGCTATGTCCATATGTCCGGATGATCCTGGTTCGTCAACTCCGGTTCAGGTATTCGGGTGCGTGGGTTATCCGGACATCCGGGAGAGGGTCCAACTGATCCGGGAGGTGTGTGGATGATCCGGGAGCACTTCCGGCTGATCCGGGCAGGTCAAACTGCTCGGGATTTCCTCCCAGGGACGAATTTTTGGGCGGAATTGGATGATTTAGGGGTCAAAATTGATGAGATTTCGTGGATGGAAGGTGGGGAAACTTGGGGAGATGCTAGATCCACTTGAAACCAAGCAAATCCATGGATCAAAATCAACAAAACATCATCCAAACCAACAAATCACAAAAAAATTGGGGCTATTTTTGGTGGGGATTTTCGGATTTAGGACGAAATCAACAAAACAAGGCTAGAAAAACAAGGGGTGGGGGCTCCAAATTCGTGATCAACCTTGCTCTGATCCAAGATGATGTAGGGTGGAACCCTAGATGGCCGATCTTTCACGAAAGGAGCGGATCCCGCGAAGAACACGAGGAGAGATCGCGAAGGGTGACAGAAGAGAATCATTCAAACCAACAAGAATGATCACACATATGCTAGATCCTCGGAACACAAAGAGATACACGATCCACGATCAACAAGGGACGATACATAGGGTAAGCGGTTCTTCTCCGTGAGGAGGTCTTGAGTTCTTCCCGTTGGGGGTCTTGAATCCAAGTAGATCTTCTCCGAAGAGGAACGGTTTCTCTCGAAGGAGTAGATTCGGGTGGATGAGCAGAGCTCTATCTCTAATATGAGCTATCATATTGCTAACCCTAACTAGGAGGAGGAGGGCGTCTATATATAGTGCTAAGCCAAGAAAGGGTAAGTGAGGGCGAAGGGGTTCACGGGCCTCGGCCCAAGTCATCTGCGCACGCAAAGGCCCGATGATCCGGGTCCTTGTCCGGATGATCCGGCTCCGCCGGGTGGATTCTGAAAGCTTCGGGTGTCGTGGCTGTGGGATTACCCGGATGATCCGGCTGAATCTAGATGATCTGGACGGAGGTCCAAACGTCCGGGCTGACTTCAGCAGCCGCTCTGTCTTCTTCTCCTTTTCCGTCTTCTCTTCCATGCTTGGCCTTGGTCCTTTGAATCTCCATGGTCATCTCGTATGAGCCTGAGTATACACAAGGTCCATGCATGTAACGCCCTCGATGCGGCTATATCTCCTACGTGTCGAAGCATGACTTAGAGGCATAACCGCATTGAAAGCAATGTCGCAAGTAAGGTAATCTTCACAACAACCCATGTAAATAGATAATAAGGGGAAAGGTACATAGTTGGCTTACACTCGCCACGTCACACAAAGTACATAAATAGCATTACAATCATCCAATCACTCATGGTCCGACTACGGTACCAAAATAAAAGATCAACCCCAACATGCGACATGGTCCGGATCGCCCCAACTGGGCACCACTACTGATCATCAGGGAAAGACACATAGTAATGGTGTGAGTCTTCGTCGAACTCCCACTTGAGCTCAAGCGCATCATCTGGAACGGAGTCATCGGGCCCTGCATCTGGTTTGGAAGTAATCTGTGAGCCACGGGGACTCAGCAATCTCGCATCCTCGCGATCAGGACTATTTAAGCTTATAGGTAAGGCAAGGTAAAATGTGGAGCTGCAGCAAGCGACTAGCATATATGGTGTCTAACCTGTTCGCAAAAGAGAGCGAGAAGAGAAGGCAAAGCACGAACGAAGAACTAAAGAAACAACCTACGACAAACATTACTCCAACATCATGTTCACTTCCCGGACTCCGCCGAGAAGAGACCATCACGGTAACACACGCAGTTGATTCATTTTAATTAAGTTAAGGTTCATGTTATCTACAACCGGATATTAACAAATTGCCATCTGCCCATAACTGCGGGCACGGCTTTCGAAAGTTCAAATCCCTATAGGGGAGTCCCAACTTAGCCCATCACAAGCTCTCACGGTCAACGAAGGATAAACCTTCTCCCGAGACATTCCGATCAGACTCGGCATCCCGGTTCTACAAGACAACTTCGACAATGGTAAAACAAGTCCAGCAACACCGCTCGAATGTGCCGACAAATCCCGATAGGAGCTGCACATATCTCGTTCTCAGGGCACACCGGATAAGATAAGCGTACGGGAGCCAACATAACCCAAGTTGCCAAGGGAAGGCCCCGCACGGTGCTCTGGGTTGGACCAACGCTTAGAGAAGCACTGGCCCGGGGGGGTTTAAAACAAAGATGACCCTTGAGTCCGCGAAACCCAAGGGAAAAAGGCTAGGTGGCAAATGGTAAAACCAAGGTTGGGCATTGCTGGAGGAGTTTTATTCAAGGCGAACTGTCAAGGGGTTCCCATTATCACCCAACCACGTAAGGAACGCAAAATCCGGGAACATAACACCGATATGACAGAAACTAGGGCGGCAAGAGTAGAACAAAACACTAGGCAAAAGGCCGAGCCTTCCACCCTTTACCAAGTATATAGATGCATTAATATAACAAGATAATATAATGATATCCCAACAATAAACAATGTCCAACAAGGAACGATCTCCAATCTTCACCTGCAACTAGCAACGCTATAAGAGGGGCTGAGCAAAGCGGTAACATAGCCAATCAACGGTTTGCTAGGACATGGTGAGTTAGAGGTTTGACATGGCAATTTGGGAGGCATGATAAGCAAGTGGTAGGCATCGTAGCATAGGCATAGCAAAAGAGCGAGCATCTAGCAAAGCAAAGATAGAAGTGATTTCGAGGGTATGATCATCTTGCCTGCAAAGTTGTCAGAGTTGACTGGATCCTCGAAAGCAAACTCAACGGGCTCCTCATTAGCGAACTCGTCTCCCGGCTCTACCCAAACAAGACAAACAAGCAAGAGGAACACAATCAACCACGTGCAAAGCTCAAACAACATGATGCAAACATGATATGCTATGCGGGATGCGATATGTGATGCATATGCAAGATTTGACAAGGAATGAAAGAACCTGACCTCAACTTGGAAATCCAAGAGTGCCACTGGAAAGGTGAGGTGATTTCGGTTGAAATCGATATAAAGCTCACCGGAATCGGATGCACGGTTTGGAAATGGCAAGCAAAACAAATATGTCACCGGTCTGCGATAAACAGCAAGTAGCCATCTAAATGCATCAAGATACTTATGCTACAACACTCAAACATGGCAACAAAATACATGGCCGGGATCCACTCATAATGCTTGTCAAAAGATGAACACTAAGCTACGGCCAATTCATCCATTAACAGGTTCAAACAAGCATGGCAAAAGTGCAATTGGTAAACATGTTTCAGACTTAGTGAAATTAACACAAGCCTGGAATATCAGATTAGGTAGTACACTTTGGAGCATGAAAACTATATGCTACGGGAACTTAACATGTGAAAGCAAGGCATGGCACGGAGCTACTCAAAGAGATTCACAAAAGTCCCTTAGTGACCTTGAGCCAAAAGGGATCAGAAAATACAATTGCAAGCATGTGAACATGGCAAAAACATAATCAGATCTCAGACTTAGTGAAAAACTGGAGCATGCAAATCTGTTAACGAGTAGGCATGTTCACGAGCTCGATGCACTCACTACAGAGCATGGCATGACAAACTAAGCATACACCCATCAAGAATACACATTATATAATCTAGAAATGGCAAGAACAACAACATAGCATGCACGGATCAACAACAACATCCTCGACAAAATCGCTAACAAGTAGACAATCTGCCAGGAATTCACGAAATAGCAAAAGTAGAGCTCGATTGACTCAAGCTAGGGTGCTCCATAAATGCAAACAAAGACATGGATGGCTAGAGCACCACAATGTTAACAAATCATCCTTGCTGATCATCCTCAAAAGAGGCACGGATCACTAGGAAACAACATGAACATATGGCATATTGATAAAAATAGATCAAGGACTTAGTGAAATTCTAAGTCCCTGAAATCAGCATTAACGAATGCACTACTTTGCAAGCATGTGCTAGTCACCACACATGTCACAAAAATACATGGATAGCACCTCTGTAAATATGGCAAAGCATATAACAAAACTCATGTAGAGCTCAGGAGCATATCATGCACACATTAAACATGGCAAAAATGACAAATAGCTATTTGGAGCGGCAGATCTGACAATTAACTCAAATAGCTCTTTTCCAACAGCATTTCAGGCACAAAGATGAGCTCAAATGAAAATGATGCAATGAGGTCAAATTATGTACTCTCTGAGACAAACATTTTGATATGCTACACGCCCAAGACGGAGTTACGGTTGCAAAGATATAGCATGATGAAAAATGCAATATATCTAGGGTTTCAGTAGAGTCAACCGAGGAGATAAACTCAGATCTGGATCGGCACGCTTCCTGAGGTTGAATCCGAGCTCCCTGGAGGGCTTGCAGGCGTCGATGGCTCGTGGCGGCCGGAGTTCGTCGCGGGGAGGAGGGAGACGAGGCCGGCCGGCTTTGGAGGTGGCCGGAGCGGCGGAGGAGCTCGCCGGGGCACTCCCGGCGACGAGAAGGCGCGGGACGACCAGGAGGCGCGGCGACCGGGCGGCGGGGCCGAGCTCGCCGGCGGCGGGGCGCGCGGTGGCGGATCGGCGAGGCGGGCGGCACGCGGCAGGAGGAAGGTGGCGGCGCGCGGGCGCGGGGCGCGGCCCGGTTGACTTGGCGGAGAGGGCCCGCCCTGGGCCGGGACGGGCCGGCTGCGGGAGGACTGGCCGATGCCATGTGGCGCCCTCTCAGTGGCCGCGGGCGGCGGCGGACGCGGTGTCCGGCGCGGCGGACATGTCCGGCGCGCAGAGAGGGGATTTTTAGGGTTTCGGGGGAGAAGAACCGTGGATTTCGGAGGGGGTGCTATTTATAGACATAGGAGGAGCTAGGAGAGTCCAAATGAGGTGCGGTTGTCAGCCACGCGATCGTGATCGAACGCTCTAGAAGATGGAGAGGGTTTTGGTGGGTTTTGGGCCAAATTGG
This sequence comes from Triticum aestivum, assembly GCF_018294505.1. Taxonomy (NCBI): domain Eukaryota; kingdom Viridiplantae; phylum Streptophyta; class Magnoliopsida; order Poales; family Poaceae; genus Triticum; species Triticum aestivum. Next base: position 311,702,742 of record NC_057812.1, read on the forward strand.
AAGGGTGTTGGGCTGCAACACACACGAGGCCTTCTCGGTCCCTCGGTTAACCGTTGGAGTATCAAACGAAGTCCAAATGGTACGAAACTTGACAGGCGGTCTACCAGTAGTAAACCAAGGCCGCTTGGCAAGTCTCGGTCCAATCCGGAAATGTTTAATCCCCACACACGAAAAGAAGGTAGAAAGGACCACCGGAGGAGATAGAAGCGCCGGAATGCAAAACAGACAACGGGGAAAAAGCTCGGATGCATGAGACGAACACGTATGCAAATGCAATGCACATGATGACATGATATGAGATGCATGACAACGCCAACAACACACGGAGACAAAAACCCGAACCCGAGGAAATAAAATAACTTAGCGCCGGAAACGGCAAGAGTTGGAGTACATATAAGGTAAATTACATCCGGGGTGTTACAACACTCCACCACTACGAAAGGATCTCGTCCTGAGATCTAGGACTGAAAGAACGCCGGGTACTCAGAACGGAGGTGATCCTCACGTTCCCAGGTGGCTTGACGGTTGGAATGGTGTGACCACTTGACTTTGAGGAATTTGATTGACTTATTGCGAGTCTTGCGTTCAGTCTCTTCAAGAATAGCCACGGGGTGCTCACGATAAGAGAGATCTTCTTGGAGATCAATGTCTTCGAAGTTGATGGTGCGGTCAGGAGTCTTGAAGCACTTGCGGAGCTGAGAGACATGGAACACGTCGTGCACATTTGCAAAGTTTGAAGGAAGCTCGAGTTGATAAGCGAGATCGCCTCTCTTGCTGACGATTTTTAAAGGACCCATGTATCTAGGGGCAAGCTTCCCTTTGATACCGAAGCGACGAGTACCTTTCATTGGAGAGACACGGAGGTAAACATGATCTCCGATCTCGAAAGCCAAATCACGGTGCTTACTATCATAGTAGCTCTTCTGGCGCGATTGCGCGGCTTTGAGGTTATCATGAATGACTTTGCACATTTCCTCTGCCTCTGTGATCAAGTCATTCCCAAGAAGTTGACGTTCACCGGTTTTTGACCAATTGAGTGGAGTACGACACTTCCTGCCATATAGAATTTCGAATGGGGCCTTGCCCGAACTGGCTTGAAAACTATTGTTGTAGGAGAATTCGGCGTATGGAAGGCAATCTTCCCACTTCATTCCGAAAGAGATAACGCAAGCCCTGAGCATATCTTCAAGAATCTGATTGACACGCTCGACTTGACCGTTAGTATGAGGGTGGAAAGCTGTGCTGAAGCGAATGTTGGTGCCCATGGCCTTCTGAAAAGAATCCCAAAACTTGGAGGTAAAGATGTTGCCACGGTCTGAAGAGATCACCTGTGGAATACCATGCAAAGAGACAATCCGAGAGGTATAAAGCTCCGCCAATTGAGCTGCAGTGATAGACTCTTTGATAGGCAGAAAGTGAGCCACTTTAGTGAGTTTGTCGATGACAACGAATATAGCATCATTGCCACGTTTGGACTTTGGAAACCCAGTCACGAAGTCCATCTCAATGTGGTCAAACTTCCATTCTGGAATGGCAAGAGGTTGGAGGAGACCAGCTGGCCTTTGGTGTTCTGCCTTCACTCTTCTGCAGACATCACACTCATTCACAAACTTAGCAATCTCGCGCTTCATTCGAGTCCACCAATAAGCCCGCTTGAGGTCCTGATACATCTTCGTACTCCCAGGGTGGATGGAGAGGAGTGAATTGTGAGCCTCATTCATGATCACTTTACGAAGGTCACCTTTGGGCACAACAATACGATCCTCGAAGAAGAGAGTATCCTTGCCATCAAGGCGGTAGCACTTGTACTTGGGTTGACTCTTGGCAATCCCAATCTTCACCTTCTTCACCATAGCATCAAGAAGTTGAGCCTCGCGAATCTGCTCTTCCAAGGTAGGAGAGACTTGAAGGTTGGCGAGGAAACCTTGAGGAACAACTTGCAGATTGAGTTTGCGGAAAGCTTCACAAAGCTCGGGTTGGTAAGGCTTGAGAATCAGGCTGTTGCAATAAGCCTTCCTGCTCAATGCGTCAGCAATCACATTGGCCTTGCCTGGAGTATACTAGATACTCGGATTATACTCTTGAATCATTTCGACCCAACGAGTCTGCCTGAGGTTGAGATTAGGCTGAGTGAAGATGTACTTGAGACTCTTGTGGTTAGTGAAGATGTCCACTTTTCTTCCCAATAAGAAATGTCTCCAAGTCAAAAGAGCATGCACAACTGCCGCCAACTCGAGGTCATGAGTGGGGTAGTTCTTCTCGTTGGGCTTCAACTGGCGAGAGGTATAAGCCACAACTTTCTTCTCTTGCATCAACACTGCACCAAGACCTTGAAGAGAGGCATCGCAGAAGACATCGAACGGTTTGGATTCATCAGGAGGAGTCAGAACTGGAGCAGTGACCAATTTCTCTTTCAAAGTGTTGAAAGCAATGTCACATTCCGGAGACCAAACGTACTTGACGTGCTTCTGGAGAAGGTTTGAAAGAGGCTTTGCGATCTTTGAAAAGTTCTCAACGAACCTTCGACAGTAGCTTGCGAGACCAAGGAAGCTACGGAGTTGCTTCACGTTCTGAGGAGGTTCCCAATTCACAATTGCAGACACCTTCTCAGGATTCACCGCAATGCCCTTGGCAGAGATGATATGCCCAAGATAAAGAACCTCATCGAGCCAAAACTCGCACTTTGAGAACTTGGCATAGAATTGATGTTCCCTGAGCTTATCGAGCACCAAACGCAAGTGCTTGGCATGATCTTCCTTATTCTTCGAAAAGACCAGAATGTCGTCGAGATAGACCAAAACGAAGTCATTTGTGTAGGCGTTGAAGATGAAGTTCATCATGCGAGATAAAGTCGGAGGAGCGTTGACGAGGCCAAAAGACATGACAGTGTATTCATATGAACCATAGCTTGTTCTGAAAGCCGTCTTGGGAATATCTTGCTCACGGATTCGAGTCTGGTGATAACCCATACGGAGATCAAGCTTGGAAAATACTTGGGCACCTTTGAGTTGTTCGAACAGCTCATTGATGTTGGGAAGTGGGTACTTGTTCTTGATAGTCTTCTTGTTCAATGGACGGTAGTCAACACAAAGTCGGTCCGTTCCATCCTTCTTCTTCACAAAAAGTACTCCACAACCCCATGGAGAAGAACTAGGTCGGATGAGACCCATTCGTTCTTGAATATCGAGTTGCTTCTTCAGCTCCTTCAACTCTTCAGGTCCGAGCTTGTAAGGACGCTTGCAAACCGGTTCCGTGCCAGGCTCAAGATCGATGACGAATTCAACTGGCCGGTGCGGAGGCATTCCTGGAAGCTCTTCTGGAAAGACGTCTTGATATTCGCAAACGACTGGAATTTGAGAGATGGCATCCAGTTCACCCTTCTCATTGAGAGAAAACTGACGGATTGTATCATCATTAGTGGCAAAGACAATTACATCCTCAGATGAATGAGTCAATTGAATCTGCCTGGCAGCACAATCAAGCTGAGCCTTGTGCTTAGAAAGCCAATCCATTCCAAGAATAAGATCAATATCCGAGTTACCAAGGACCATTGGAGAGGAAAGAAACTTGAAATCACCCATCATGATAGAAACATCGGGGACTATTGAAGTAGCCCTCACAGACTTAGTCGGAGAAACCACTCCCATAGGTTTACCCAACATTTGCGAAACGAAGTCATGCTTGGAAACAAATGATCTTGACATGAAATAATGCAATGCACAAGTGTCAAAAAGAACTTTTGCAGGAATAGAGTTAACTGGAAAGTTACCCATGATGACATCTGACGAATCCTCTGCCTGAGCTGCATTCAGCAAGTTGACCTTGGCGTGCTTGCGGTTATGCTTGACCACAACTGTACTTGCCGATCTCATAGGAGGAGGAGGGAGACGCCTCTGATTGAAGCATTTGTTGACATAGTGACCCTTCTGTTGGCACTTGTTGCACGTGACCTCTGAAAGCGGACGGTGATATGGAGCACTCGATCTTGGAGCTTGAGACGAAGTCTTGTTCTGAAAGCCAGGGTTGGGTGGGTGGGAAGATCCACTGCCACCTTTGCTCTTCTGTTGATACAGCTAACAGAACGGAGGAGGAGGAAACCAATACTTCTACTGCTTAGCCACTTGAGTAGAGGAAGAAGGAGTAGTATCTCTGACTCGCTTCTTGGAAGCATCACACTTCAGTTGTGCAGCCTCTTGCTTCAATGCCATGTTGTAGAACTCATCGTACCTCAAGGGCTCAAAGAGAACAAGAGCTAGCTGGATTTCCTCTCTGAGACCACCCCTGAACTGGTATATCATGCTCTTCTCGTCAGGGACGTCCTGCTTAGCAAAGCAGGCGAGCTTCTGAAACAACTTGTTGTAGTCATAGACAGACATAGAGCCTTGCTTCAGGTTGCGGAATTCCTCACGCTTGCTTTCAACCACGCTCTGAGGAATATGATGAGCTTTGAAGTCTTGACGGAATTCATCCCAGGTAATCTCACGGCCTCCTCTGGAATCTTTGTACTGCTGAAACCATTCTGCAGCTTGGTCTTTGAGTTGGAAGGAAGCGAACTTGACAAAGTCCTCAGGCCTGACGTTACTGCACTCGAAAAGCTTGCACAAGTCCACGAGCCAATCGTCAGCATCAGTTGCCTCAACACAATTGCTGAAGGTCTTTGGCTGGTTAGCAAGGAACTGATTGAGTGTAGCAAAGTGATTCTGATTGTTGCCCTGGTTGCCTTGGTTGCCTTGGTTCGCTTGGTTGCGCTCTTGAAGAATTTGCATGATCAACTGCGTGTTTGCATTGGTAGCAGCCATCACAGCTTGCCATGCCTCCGGAGGTGGAGGTGGTGGTGGCGGATCAGGATTCGGAGTCGTGCGCGTTGGAGGAGCCATCCTGAACAGGTTGACATCCATTAGCACATTGACAGATAAAATTGAAGCTGAATCAAGCGGGTTGAAATTGCAACATATAGTCTTCACATCCGAACGAAATGAACGAATGCATTCCAATAGAAATGGTCACATATCCATAAATTGGGAAGCCACTTAGAATTTAGGTAGAGGAATATAATCAACAAGGTACGGAACAAGAAAGAATACTCAATAAGGATTATCCAATCTCAAACCAAATATCCGTGGAAGAAGAACTAGAGCTTCAAGAATTCCCACCTATGAAACTCCTGAACCTTTCCGGTTATGCAATCAGGTGTTGGGGATACAGGGGAAGCATAATATCTCACCCAAATCTAGCAAATCCTACATCCAGCTGTATCCATCCTTCAACACATAACCGAGAAAAACTTTGGAAATCGTCTACCTCAACTTCGAAAAGCATCGGTTATACAAGTTATGGCAATACGCCCGAACTCCCGCCCCAGTACTGGGTGGCGTCGAGGTTATCTCACCAACAACTGCATAAAAGAGATTTTCGATGTCGGCGAACTAAACTCAGGTATTCCAGAACTGCAACGATAAAATTGTGACGACAACACCTCGGAGCTCAACTCCCCGGGACACTGCCACAACCACTAAATGACAGGAGGCACCAAGAACAATGTTCTCGTCACAAATCGATCGGAACGGTTCCAAGATACCCGCATGATCCTAAAATATTTTTAGTGAAATTTGAGAAGAGAAGAGTTAAAACTCTACATCAGGATGCCTTACCAGAGCGATGAAGGGACTGGGGAGTAAAAAGAATTCCTAAACTCTCCGATATATAATTCCTAAATGACTCAAAACATTTTTCTAGACTCAACAACGGCAGCTAATTCGAACAAGCAGTGGGGGCTCCTAAGGTCGGGGAAGGCTCTGATTACCAACTTGTTACGCCCTCGATGCGGCTATATCTCCTACGTGTCGAAGCATGACTTAGAGGCATAACCGCATTGAAGCAATGTCGCAAGTAAGGTAATCTTCACAACAACCCATGTAAATAGATAATAAGGGGAAAGGTACATAGTTGGCTTACACTCGCCACGTCACACAAAGTACATAAATAGCATTACAATCATCCAATCACTCATGGTCCGACTATGGTACCAAAATAAAAGATCAACCCCAACATGTGACATGGTCCGGATCGCCCCAACTGGGCACCACTACTGATCATCAGGGAAAGACACATAGTAATGGCGTGAGTCTTCGTCGAACTCCCACTTGAGCTCAAGCGCATCATCTGGAACGGAGTCATCGGGCCCTGCATCTGGTTTGGAAGTAATCTGTGAGCCACGGGGACTCAGCAATCTCGCACCCTCGCGATCAAGACTATTTAAGCTTATAGGTAAGGCAAGGTAATATGTGGAGATGTAGCAAGCGACTAGCATATATGGTGTCTAACCTGTTCACAAAAGAGAGCGAGAAGAGAAGGCAAAGCACGAACGAAGAACTAAAGAAACAACCTACGGCAAACATTACTCCAACACCATGTTCACTTCCCGGACTCCGCCGAGAAGAGACCATCACGGTAACACACGCAGTTGATTCATTTTAATTAAGTTAAGGTTCATGTTATCTACAACCGGATATTAACAAATTGCCATCTGCCCATAACCGCGGGCACGGCTTTTGAAAGTTCAAATCCCTGCAGGGGAGTCCCAACTTAGCCCATCACAAGCTCTCACGGTCAACGAAGGATAAACCTTCTCCCGGGACATTTCGATCAGACTCGGTATCCCGATTCTACAAGACAACTTCGACAATGGTAAAACAAGTCCAACAACACCGCTCGAATGTGCCGACAAATCCCGATAGGAGCTGCACATATCTCGTTCTCAGGGCACACCGGATAAGCTAAGCGTACGGGAGCCAACGTAACCCAAGTTGCCAAGGGACGGCCCCGCATGGTGCTCTGGGTTGGACCAACGCTTAGAGAAGCACTGGCCTGGGGGGGGGGGGGTTTAAAACAAAGATGACCCTTGAGTCGCGAAACCCAAGGGAAAAAGGCTAGGTGGCAAATGGTAAAACCAAGGTTGGGCATTGCTGGAGGAGTTTTATTCAAGGCGGACTGTCAAGGGGTTCCCATTATCACCCAACCGCGTAAGAAACGCAAAATCCGGGAACATAACACCGATATGACGGAAACTAGGGCGGCAAGAGTGGAACAAAACACTAGGCAAAAGGCCGAGCCTTCCACCCTTTACCAAGTATATAGATGCATTAAGATAACAAGATAATATAATGATATCCCAACAATAAACAATGTTCCAACAAGGAACGATCTCCAATCTTCACTTGCTACTAGCAACGCTATAAGAGGGGCTGAGCAAAGCGATAACATAGCCAATCAACGATTTGCTAGGACATGGTGGGTTAGAGGTTTGACATGGCAATTTGGTAAGCATGATAAGCAAGTGGTAGGTATCATAGCATAGGCATAGCAAAAGAGCGAGCATCTAGCAAAGAAAAGATAGAAGTGATTTCGAGGGTATGCTCATCTTGCCTGCAAAGTTGTCAGAGTTGACTAGATCCTCGAAAGCAAACTCAACGGGCTCCTCGTTAGCGATCTCATCTCCCGGATCTACCCAAACAAGACAAACAAGCAAGAGGAACACAATCAACCACGTGCAAATCTCAAACAACATGATGCAAACATGATATGCTATGCGGGATGCGATATGTGATGCATATGCAAGATTTGACAAGGAATGAAAGAACCTGGCCTCAACATGGAAATCCAAGAGTGCCACTGGAAAGGTGAGGTGATTTCGGTTGAAATCGATATAAAAATCACCGGAATCGGATGCACGGTTTGGAAATGGCAAGCAAAACAAATGTCACTGGTCTGCGATAAACAACAAGTAGCCATCTAAATGCATCAAAATAATTATGCTACAGCACTCAAACATGGCAACAAAATACATGGCAGGGATCCACTCATAATGCTTGTCAAAAGATGAACACTAAGCTACGGCCAATTCATCCATTAACAGGTTCAAACAAGCATGGCAAAAGTGCAATTGGTAAACAGGTTTCAGACTTGGTGAAATTAACACAAGCCTGGAATATCAGATCAGGTAGCACACTTTGGAGCATGAAAACTATATGCTACAGGAACTTAACATGGCAAAGCAAGGCATGGCACGGAGCTACTCAAAGAGCTTAACAAAAGTCCCTCAGTGACCTTGAAACAAAAGGGATCAGAAAATACAATTGCAAGCATGTGAACATGGCAAAAACATAATCAGATCTCAGACTTAGTGAATACTGGAGCATGCAAATCTGTTAACGAGTAGGCATGTTCACGAGCTCGATGCACTCACTACAGAGCATAGCATGACAAACTAAGCATACACCCATCAAGAATACACATTATATAATCTAGAAATGGCAAGAACAACAACATAGCATGCACGGATCAACAATAACATCCTCGGCAAAATCGCTAACAAGTAGACAATCTACCAGGAATTCACGAAATAGCAAAAGTAGAGCTCGATTGACTCAAGATAGGTTGCTCCATAAATGCAAACAAAGACATGGATGGATAGATCACCACAATGTTAACAAATCATCCTTACTGATCATCCTCAAAAGGGGCACGGATCACTAGGAAACAACATGAACATATGGCATGTTGATAAAAACAGATCAAGGACTTAGTGAAATTCTAAGTCCCTGAAATCAGCATTAACGAATGCACTACTTTGCAAGCTTGTGCTAGTCACTACACATGTCACAAAAATACATGGATAGCACCTCTGTAAAGATGGCAAAGCATATAACAAAACTCATGTAGAGCTCAGGAGCATATCATGCACACATTAAACATGGCAAAAATGACAAGTAGCTATTTGGAGTAGGAGATCTGACAATTAACTCAAATAGCTCTCTTCCAACAGCATTTCTAGCACCAAGATGAGCTCAAATGAAAATGATGCAATGAGATCTAAATGATGTACTCTTTGAGACGAACATTTTGATATGCTACACGCCCAAAACGGAGTTACAGTTGCAAAGATATAGCATGATGAAAAATGCAATATATCTAGGGTTTTGGGAGAAAGTCAACCGAGGAGATAAACTCATATCTGGATCGGCACGCTTCCCGAGGTCGGATCAGAGCTCGCCGGAGGGTTTGACGGCGTCGATGGCTCGTGGCGGCCAGAGTTCGCCGCGGGGAGGAGGGAGACAAGGCCGACCGGCTTCGGAGGTGGCCGGAGCGGCGGAGGAGCTCGCCGGGGCGCTCCCAGCGACGAGGAGGCGCGGGACGACCAGGAGGCGCGGCGACCGGGCGGCGGCGCC
>NC_057812.1:311712358-311726398 GCF_018294505.1 Triticum aestivum
GGGAGGAGTGGCCGGTGCCACATGGCGGCCTCTCAGTGGCCGCGGGCGGCGGCGGACGCGGTGTCCGGCGCGGCGGACATGTCCGGCGCGCAGAGAGGGGATTTTTAGGGTTTCGGGGGAGAAGAACCATGGATTTCGGAGGGGGTGCTATTTATAGACATAGGAGGAGCTAGGAGAGTCCAAATGAGGTGCGGTTGTCGGCCACGCGATCGTGATCGAACGCTCTAGAAGATGGAGAGGGTTTTGGGCCAAATTGGAAGGGTGTTGGGCTGCAACACACACGAGGCCCTCTCGGTCCCTCGGTTAACCGTTGGAGTATCAAACAAAGTCCAAATGGTACGAAACTTGACAGGCGGTCTACCGGTAGTAAACCAAGGCCACTTGGCAAGTCTCGGTCCAATCCGGAAATGTTTAATGCCCACACACTAAAAGAAGGTAGAAAAGACCACCGGAGGAGATAGAAGCGCCGGAATGCAAAACGGACAACGGGGAAAAAGCTCAGATGCATGAGACGAACACGTATGCAAATGCAATGCACATGATGACATGATATGAGATGCATGACAACGACAACAACACACAGAGACAAAAACCTGAACCCGAGGAAATAAAATAACTTAGCGCCGGAAACGGCAAGAGTTGGAGTATATATAAGGTAAATTACATCCGGGGTGTTACAATGCATGAGGTAGTAACCATGTCTCATATATGGAAAGTGACGGTTCGAAGAGGAGTGAGTTCATCTTGTGTCTAATGGCGTATGGCCGAGGTCACATCGTATGTCCTCTTGGGGCTTGGAGAGTAGTCGAAGTGTACATGGGGATGATCGTAGGATGCTCCGCATCACGATCATTTCCTTTGGCCTCCGATGGACGACCCATGGGCCACAAGTGTGGCGTTGAAGTCGATGGCCATGGTTGCGGGCGTGGCCGACGCGACCACAATCACCTCCGGCGAGCAGTTCGCGGGAGAGGTGGAGAAGCGGGAGGCTTGCGGTTGGGGATGGAAGCTGGGCATCTGCGGTGTGGTGGACGTGTGCGGCGTCTCTGCCCGTGGCGGACAAACTGCTGACGAGCCAGTTTGCGTCCGCGTGTTGGCCGCAATTTGTGTCCGTTTCGACCCAAATAGACGCGCGTGGACAGTTTGCGTCGGCGCGTTGGAGTTGCTCTAATAGACTGGAGGGTTGGGAGACTGGCACTTTATCAATTGGAGGTAGAGTAACAAGGATAAAATTATGTCTATCTAGTATGCTTGTGTACTATTTCTCGATGTAGAGATTCCCTAAAACTAAAATTGGGGGATGGACAAAGCAATTAAGAGATTCTCCATGCAAGGACGTGTAAGAAGAGAAAATAGCATATGGTTAGATGGCCACTAGTGTGTAGTTCAAGAAGAAGGATTGTAGGGTATTCACAATGGGAGGTTTATGATGTGTTTGGTTGCCCGTATCTACCTTAACCAGGTCCGCGCGGGAAGAATTTGGCATGTTTGGTTAGCCGTGTCACATACAAATATTGGCCCACATGAAACTTAAAGCACCCCCAGTCAAGTCTGTTAGGAACCATCGAATCACCAGTTTCCAGCAAGCGGTCGAGCCACCTCGAGCATGTGTTGTTGGTCCCGTTGCACTAGAGAATATATGAGGAATAGGAACTCTGCAGGTGGTTTATTCTCCTACCTCCACTAAACTCCTCCCTAATCTCCTTTTCTTCATCCCTTCTGATCTACACAACGATTCTTCGATTTGAGATAAGGTCTATACGAAAAAGATGCACATCGATGCCATGGTTTCATTCTGGCGATCGGTTCGTAGTTTCGTCAACCGTAGAGGTGAGGTGACCTTCCGAGGCAGCCATGGCGTCCTGTGTGACTGTGAAGACAGAAGAGAAGAGGAAAATTAGAGATGAGTAGAGGAAGAAGAAGTAGGGGAGAGAGAGAGAGAGAGAGAGAGAGGAGAACGGGAGGAAGGGGACAAGATGAGGAACGGCGGCACGTCGCAGGGGCTCGCCGGCCGGCGCGACGCGAGTGTTGAGTCTCATGATTAGATTGAAACATAAGATAGAATAGGAAATATTCTGGTTTGTCTTGTACTCCAAATAAATCATGTACTTCTACATATATGCCCACAAGGCTCAAGCAATAAACATCAATTCCATCAATCCATCTCCATCCCTTCTAACAACGAGGAGGAGAGGCTGCTCGGATGCGAGGCAGAGTGCTCGGGAGAGGGGAACCAGATCCTCTAACATTAAGAAGGAAAGTTAGAGAAGCTACAATCCTCTAACTTTCCTTCTTGCAATCCATATGATTAAGGCTAAAATAATTTAAATTAATATGCAAATTGCAGATTTAATGTTTACATTCATAATCATTACATACAAACAATTTGATGGTGAAATAAAATCAATTATAGATTATTTATATCTACAGTAAATATCAATAGTAAATAATCCGCTAAACGTCTCTAACATTCCTTCTTCATTTTACACTATGATTACACTTTTCTTCTTTAAGTTAGAGGGTCCGCCTCCCGGGAGAGGAGCCCAGCTCCCACTCCTTGCACGTGGCCGGCAGGATCCTCCGCCGTGACATCCTCGAGCAGGCCTTCCGGCTCCGTCTCGCCGGCAGTGTTCGTTCCTCAAACCCGCACGTACTCCTTCTGTAAAGAAATATAAAAGCGTTCAGATCAATGGGAGTACAAATCAACCAAGCAAACTGCTTGATTGATCTTTCCTGGAACAGTGTACGTTCGTACTTGCCGGCAGTCTTCGTTCGTTCAAGCCGGTGGCCTCGCGTGACAGCCCGCTCATCCTTCGCCGGCGCGGAGGCGGAGCTCTCCCGAGATGCGCGCGTGCGACACGCTCACTGTCCGCGTCACCATGCTCCCGCTCACCAGCTTGCCCAATGCGTGCCTCCACTTGGTACTTCGTGTCCAGCGTCAGTGCCTCAGTGGCAACGCCGGGCTCTACGAGGACCTCGAGCTGCTCGTCGCTGACAGCAACGCCGGGCTGGCTCGTCAAGAGAGACGAGCACCTCCGCCTGTCCGCGGTGCGCGGGCGGCTGTGTTTGCTCGTCACGGAGAGCCGCGGGATAGCGATATGGACGTTGACGTCGCGGGTGTCAGCGTCGGCGGCAACACCCACCGCAGTCACCGGGGATGGAGGCACGGCCCCACACGACCCAGGAAAGCGGGGATAGTGACGGAAAGGTGGACGTCAGCGCGACGCCAAGTCGGTGCAAAGTCCAATGGCGGCATGGCGAACTAGTTGCTTGCTGCGTCCCTAGTGTTATGTGTAGGTGAACCTTATCAGATGGATGCCACGTTGTGCCCGGTGCCCCCGCCGGTATCGTTCCTCTCGATCACCTCTTCCTCGGCCTACACTGACGCCGTCATCACAATCACACTGCCAAAAACTCTACTGTAACTCAGTGTGTCATGTGTAGGCGTTGACCATGTTGCCAGTATGCAACCAAACATCAGGCACTTGCATCTACCAAGCCAATGCACGCAACCAAACGGCAGTTAGAAAATGCTTCCCAGCTTGTATGCAGGCAACCAAAGTAAGTGTAGATGATTGTTTTTTGCCTGCATTAGCTCCATCAGGCTCAAGTGGAACAAATATGCAAAGTGCTAAAAAACGATGCAGGTAACCAAATGCCTCCTTAATGTTATTTTGGTACGCAAATGGTGGTGGAATTGGGGGCAAGAGAAGGGATGTGGCAGCAGATAGTAAGAAGAAAAAAAGATTGATTAAGGGATCTATCAGATACATGGATCTGTGAATGATTCACCATGCTGGGCTGACTTAGTTAAAATCAATCTGTATCTTACAGGGAGAAAGATGAAAGTGGGTAATGGACAACAGACTGGCTTTTGGGGTGACAAATGGTGCAGTGATAAACCTTTGCTAGCTATTTTCCCTGACTTGTTGCAACTATGTAATGAGAAGAAAAAACTGTCAGAGATATGGCTAATACTGGATGAGCAATGACATTTTGGGGATGGCTGAACAATAAACAAAATAGACAGCTAGTGGAGCTGAAAGCTTTTTTAGGGAGCTGAGAGTGCGAGGCTGGCTGGATGTTTCCATCTGGCTATGGAAAAAGGGAAAAAAAATCTAGATCATTTAGGCATCTCTGGAAAGCCAAACTGCCTTTGAACAAAAAAAATTGTATGTTGATTCTGACATGATAATGAAAATATTCATCACCTTTCCACTGTTGCTGCGACATAGATGTGTGGAGTATAGTGAGCAAAACTATTGGTGCTGGGGATAGACCTGGATGCTTTTCCCAATACTTCTCGTGGATTCCCAAATTCCTAACTCCAAGTTGTTGGCCTGGCGGCCCTATGTTGGGCTACAGAGCTTGTTTTGAGTTTAAGCTTGTAAGATATCCCGCTGAATTTATTTACTACGCTGTGTCTTTTATGAACTATTGGGCAGCTTTGTAAAATGAGGGGACTGAAATGTTGGAACAAGGTGCGATGGCACTCCAGAGAACGGCACTGGCACAATATGAGGATGGCAGGAGGGAGCGAGGAAATGGTGCCTTGATGATCATGGGAGATGATGGTTCAAACAATGAAGATGATGCAGAAGCTACGCGCAAGACATGGAGCAAGACTGAGTAACTTGTTTTGCTTCGCCTTAGCTCCCCCCTCTCCCCTGTTAGCAGAGCATGCGGCAGGAGAGTTACGGCTGGGATAACCTTACTTATGTTTACCTGCTTTGCGCCAAGACGCCGTTTTTGTGTTTTGTTCCATTATCTTTTTGATAGTGGAACCCGATCCATTCATGGATTGTATGAGAAAAAAACCCAAGGATTAGAAGACTAGGAATTTAGATGATAAGTGTTTGACATCATAGGAGAAACAAATGAATTCCACCAAAAGGTTTGAGAGGATTTCCTCCAAAATAGAGTGCAAATGAATCTTAAGATAATTTTCACAAAGATTCAAGTTCTCCAAAAAACTTATGGAATTCCTTGGAATCAAGATGACCTTGGGAGTGAGTTATATGCACCCATCAGCCGACTCAGCCAATATAGACTAGAATGTGTCTCCTTAGTGATCAGTATCTCGGTAGAATCAAACCCCTAACAACCGATGAGCCATCATCATGGGATAAGAGCAACGTCTTGTTTTGGTTACTTCGAGGATCAGTACAAGGAGCAACAATGAATGATTTCTAGTTCCCTACCCTGCTAATTCTGGTGGTGGAAGTAGCAATATCAGAGCAACAAGTATGAGATAGGGCATTGTGACAATCATGTATGTACTCCGAGTATGTACCTAAATAGGCATCACAAACAAACACTCTTGTGTATCACAGGACTGAGTTCAAGACAAGTCGGTGATATTGCGATAATAATTGTACCGAGCAGGAGCAGTCACAACAAGGCATGATCTTTCTCCCCCAAAACAGACTAGTGATAAAATTCTTGACAACTTATGATACTAGCAAAACGAAATGTGACCGCATCAGCAGCAGCGGCAGGCAACAAAGACGGACGAAAGTGGAGGGATTTATTTGGCGAGGGGCGGCGGCGAGCCGAGAAGAGCCTGCTGCTGGAGGTCGAGGTCGACCATCTGCTGCTCGCGGTCCATCTCGATGATGAGCGGCACGACCAGCACCAGGAAGGTCGTCCCGGCGATCCACGCCGCCTTCCCCGTGCTCCGCAGCAGCTTCCCCGCCACAGCCGCGGCCTCGCGACCGTGCGCCGCCACCGAGGACCGCGAGATCGCAGCCAGGACGCCGCCCGCGTCGCCGCGCTTGCTCACAGCAGAGGACGACGCCATGCTCGCTCCCTTGTTTTGATCTGGACTGGAGGATTCGATTCGGTTCGATTAGGGTTTCCTTTCGGACGACTCCTTTTTATCGGACTGGACGGAGTAGTGGGCCTTTTATGGGCTTAAGGAGGCCCGTGACAAGGGCAGGCCCGAATGGCGACGGGTATTAAAAAAAAAGTCAGCAGGCAGCAATTTCTAAAAAAAAGGAAACGGTTATATACGGACTTTCGGCCGGCCGCGCTCACTTGCGCGCGCAACACAGCGTATCCGCTGACTTTCTTGCCACGCTGGCGCAGTCCTAGGCAAACCGCTCCCTCATGTCTCACGCGCATGTTATAGGTCCCACACGACTGCCCATTTTTACTCCCTAGTTATCTATTGTCTTATGTGTTACCTTTTCTTCTACCTCCAGCCACATTAAGTTCTTTTTCCGCTACAAAGTGTTGCATCCGGCTAAGAAAAACGCTGCAACCGACGAAATAAAAAGCTGGAACCGACGAATAAAAAAGCTGGAAATAAAAGGAGGCGGATTTTTGCGAAGTGAGATTTGCTGGAACCAATAGAGTCAGTCCTAGAACCGTGTAGAAAAGACGATGCAACCGCGGAGGGCGGCGGACAAGAGTACCGACGTGAGCTGGAATCAGAAGTTGTTTTTGCTGCTACTGGCAATCACAAAAGCTACAACCGGCAACCACAAAAGTTACAACCGGTGATTGATTTTGCTTCAACGACGACATGGTGGCGGCACCGGCGATCATTTTTTGCTGGAACCAGCACAATATTTTGCTACTACCAGCTAACATATTTGTTGCCACCAGCAAACCAGTACTTTTTCGCGAGCCCATCGCCGGTGTGCTGCGATCGGTGACCAACGCTACCGGAGCTGCCACCGCCAGCGAGGGAGCTGCAACCACTGGCGAAAGTTGCTGCATGCGTGGATCCGGCGAGAAAGACATGAGACGGAGACGGCGAGGCCGGCGATCGACAGCGAGGCCCGCTGGCGACCGGAGCTGCCACCGCCAGTGAGGGAGCTGCAATCGCGGGCGAAAGTTGCTGCATGCGTGGATCCAACGAGAAAGACATGAGACGACGACGACAAGGCCAGCGGACGACAGCGAAGCCGGCGACGGGCGAGCGCGTGGGGTGGTGCTTCAAGACCGATAGGCAGCTACCGGAGCTGAGGGCGGCGACCGGCGGCAAGGTACGAGTATGGGGCGTGGGGAAGAAGAAGATAGGGGAAAGAAGACTTAATCCAACGACTCAACGTGTCCGAATCGAGCGGCTGGGCAGTGACCGGCCCAAATTTGGGCCGGCGCACCGGCACCTATCGTTGGCCAAATAAAAAGTCAGCAGGCAGCAGTCATTGCGGACGCGTCGCCTCCTCGCCTCCCTTGGCGTTGTCCTCCTTCGGACCTCTCCACCTCAAAAGTGAAACCCCAGCGAGCCTCGCACTCGCATTCTCACCGCTCCAGAACCCTGACCCACTCCCTTCCCTTGGCGCGTGCAGGTGTGTGACAATCAATCCTCTCTAGTAGGCACCAAAGTTTCAATTTCTTTTACTCTTCTTCTGCTCTAGGTGGGTGCATTCCGCTTTCCCTCCCTCTCCCACTATTGCTGGTTGTATGACATTTCTTGGTACAACCTGATGCTATCTTCGCCTCCCTTCCAAGATTGGGGTTTCCAGTGTGGTTCTTATCCACCCGCTACTTTCGGGCATTCCTCTTTTCTCCTAGGGTTTCATAAACGAATTTATTTATTTTTGTCTTATGAGGAGGTTTTGATTAATTGATAATGCACATCTTCTCTGCAACACAAATAGTAGTGGGGCATTTCATTAAAAGAAGGCCATGGTTTCCCACAAGGATAAGGCTCAAAAGGCGTATGAGGCCATGGGGCGTCTCGGCTTCTCCAAGAAGCAGGTTTCGCTAGTCCCGAGGCACCTCTACAACCTCTTTGACAAAAACTAGGAGCCCATCAAGGACGAGAGCTACCGCATCCTTGCTGACACCATCCTGGATAGCCAAAAGAATCAACCAATTCCTGCCACTAGCCATCATGTACAAATAATACGCTACTTTCTGTTTCTTTACTGTATAATTACCATCTGATGCTTAGCCTTTCCAATTGTGGTTTCACATCGGGTGACAGACCAAGCGTCCGAGCCTCACAACTCAACGCCGGTCACACCAGATCAAGATGACCAACACCCTTCTGCCGCTCGGTATGACATGGATGTCAGTGATAATGAAACCTCCCTCATCAACAGACCCATGGATGTCAGTGAAAATCCCTAAGATGCTCTCTTCTTACAAGAGCCCAAACCTGAACCTGAAATTGATATTCCAGCTACCCCTGTTGCCAACGACCTCAATACTGGGTCTTCAGGTATACCACTTGCATTATCTCACCATCACTCAGTACTTTCAAGACCAGGCTAGAGTTGTTCATGCTTTGCGTTAGTTTTAGTTGAAATTATAGTTCATACTGATGTTTGTATGCTCTGGAAATCAAACTCAACATTTTTCCTATGATATTACCAAATTGTTTAAGTCCTTACAACGGTTTTTGGTGCGCATGTATGTGGTTTATTTTAGCATTGCTTGGTTGCTTTCTTTCCTTTTTTGGATGGCTGTGCAATTGTAGCAGTTGCTTTGACCATTGTCAATTTGTCACAAGTTTCTGTTGACAACATTCTTGTTCTAATTGGATCTACTGTATTTGCAAAATAAAAAATAAATAGGTGGGGACAACATGCTAATTGAACATTGTAAAACAAGGGATATGCTGACTTGGGGTTCTGATGCTAGAGCTAGCATAGTTAACCATGATCAAAATCCAGACATCAGCCAACATGCAGTCAAGGATGGGGTAGAGTCTACTATTCAAAAGCTCACCAGGCATCTTTTGTTGAACTTGATGTAGCTTCATCCACTCTGGGTGAGGTGAAGGTGTCATTGAAATGCAAATTTGACCCTTCAGAGGCCTGCATTAGTTTGGACAAGGTCTTCAAAATAGTTGAGGATAAATGTCTTCGCTCATACAAGACCCTACCTCCTGATTTTTCTGTTGGCAAGCTGATGAATAAGATATGCCAATATGTTGCAGAGTCACGTGCTGTGCATTCTGAAGCTCAAAACAATGGTGGCAGCTTGCAAGAATAGGCTTTGGAGACATATGCTCCATTTGTGAAACCAATTGCTTGTAAGCATGCTGTTGATGGGAATGGTAATGCTGCTGTAGGATCATCCTTGGAACCTAGCTTTCAAAATTGGGTAGTTGCTTATCAGCCTCAGGAAGCACTTTTTAAGCAAAGGTTGCTGCATGATGTTGCTGACATAACGAAGGGAGAAGAAAGAGTTAGAATACCTATTGTAAACGAATTTGGTAGTGATAGTTGTCTGCAATTGTTCTATTACATAAGAAAGAATCTCACTTTCCAAAGTGCTTATGTCAACACCTCACTTGCGCGGATTGGTGATGAGGATTGCTGCGCAGATTATTCAGGCAACTGCTTATTAGAATCACATCCATGTGCATGTGCAAGATCAACTGGAGGCGGGATTGCATACACACCAGAGGGCCTGGTCAGGGCAGAATTAATTGATGAGTGCATAGTTGTTAATCACTTCCAAGAAAAGGATAATAAGTTCTACTATAAAGCTTGCCCTCTTGAAATATATATGATGAAGCCCTCATCGGATCCATGTAAAGGTCATCTTGCTAGAAATTCATTAAGGAATGTTGGAGTAAATGTGGCTGTGGCATGCAGTGTGGAAATTGTGTGATTCAATGTGGGATAACATGCAATTTTCAGGTACTATCTTAAAACATTTGTAGGTTATCACAACTGTTATACTTTTGTGGCTTCCCATTTTTGGATGATGATCACTCATCAGTAGTTTCTTTATGGACCATTCTGTTCTCTGATGAATGGCCATTGACATCATTCATTTGTTTTGCTATATTAACATGTTTCTTGCTCCATTCTTGTAAGCACTAGCAAATCAAAACTTCACTTTGTTCCCTTTACTTTGGTGTTAAACTTGTAGCATGGAGATGAGCTACCATTATTCCGTGTTTCAGGTGTTTTCACGAATGAAGGGAAGGGTTGGGGGCTATGTACGCTGGATGGGCTACCAAAAGGTGCTTTCATTCGTGAATTAGTTGGGGAGGTACTAACAAGTTTTGAACTACATGAGAGAAAAGCCAAAAATTCTAAGCATGTGGATCAAGTGCTCCTAGATGCTAGTTGGGGTTCTGAAGGGCTGCTAAGAGATGAGGAAGCTCTATGCCTTGATCTAGCATATTATGGGAATGTCGGGCGTTTGTCAACCATAGGTATGCTAGGACTCTTTTCCCATCTGTTCATTTATAAGGGCCTCATCAGCCTTGTCTATTAATGTTATATTTGTACTTTTTGCTGATTTTGTGTTTGATAATAATGCTTTACCATGTAGATGCTATGATGCAAATTTGGTAATCATACCTATTGAAGTCGAGACTCCTGATCGCCATTATTACCATGTAACTGATTTTTGGCAATTGATATTGATTTCTGCACCGAAGGTGCTTGATTTGCAGCTACATGCTTACGAGCAATTGATGTTCCCCCCCTCTTAACGCAGCTTGCATTATTCACTGCCAAGAAAATAGAGGCTTTTGAGGAGTTAACGCGGGTAAGTGTCTGTATCATTTTCTCAACACTAGTATACATGACAACCACCTGCAAGTACTTGATAATACCCTCAATTAATACCTGCACAATATGAGGCTCGCATGCATACAATAATAATTGGGGCCTGCTTCAGTGCACATGCCTTCCAAGAATTAGAATGGGTATTTTTGCCTTTTACTGTTAATTAAGTGCTAATAGACCTAATCGTGCTTCACTTGATCTCATCCTTTGTAGAATCGAAAGTAGGTCTAGAGGGGAATGTATTGGTCTCAACACATGAGTAGGTGGTTCTCTCTCAGGAAATGAATGCTGGAAGTGTAGAAACGTTTTGATGGCTCTCTCACACATGGAGAGGAGGGTGGATGGGTATTTATAGCCTCCACACAAAATCTAACTGCTACACACAAAGAGCCAACTTGGTCAGACCGAATAGATGAACTCGGTGAGACCGATTCAGTTCAAAATGTGAACGTTAGGTGTTTTGGTGGGACCGACAAGATCAACTCGGTGGGATCGATGTGCTAGGGTTAGGGCAAAACTTAATCTTGGTTTGACCGATTACTTCAACTCGGTGAGACCGATTTCAGTAACAAGCAAATAGAGGGTTGGTCGGGCAAACTCGGTGGGACCGATCGCTCCGTTCGGTAATACCGAAATGTTACGAAGGGAAACAAAGAGTTTGCAATCCCATCTCGGTGAGACCGAGATCCCTATCGGTGAGACCGAACTAATTAGGGTTTCTGGCTATGGCTAAGTCAAATGAACTCGGTGGCGCCGGATAAATCAAATCGGTGGGCCCGAGTTTGACTTTAGGTTTAGGACATATTTGGATTTGAGAAAGTGGTTGAGGGCTTTGGAGCATATCACTAAGCATTTTGAGCAAGTAGACCATTAAGCAGCACCTCATCCCCTTTTAATGGTATTGGCTTTCCTATCGACTCAATGTGATCTTGGATCACTAATATAGAAATGAAGAGTCTTGAGCTTTTGCTAATATTTGTCCTTAGCATTTGGAGGGGTCCACATCTCTAGTCCATGCCATGCCAATCATTAAACTTACTGAAATAATCATCATGAAAGGATATTAGTTCAATGAGCTATATGTTGTTATGAATTACCAAAACCACCCAGGGATTAGTTGCACTTTCAATCTCCCCCTTTTTGGTAATTGATGACAACATATAGATCAAAGCTTCGACATATGATAATAAGAATGGAATATATCATTGCTTTGAGAAGTATGTGATAAGCAAGAGCTCCCCCCTAAATTTGTGCATTATTTATGATTTGCTTTTGAATGCAAATGCACAATCGATTAGGATTATGGGTTTCTCTTCCATGTCACATACATCTTGGTGGAGCACTCAAAATGATAGAATAAAAATAACATGCACTCATCACCAAGATAAATATGATAGATCATACACAAATGATAATATAGCATCATCCAAGCATAATATGATCAACCACATGATCATAAGAGTATCTCACACACAAGCACAAAATATTGTAGCAAACACATGAGCAAATAAGTAGCAAGAGAGACAAATAGGAAGCAAGACACTCTATCTCTCTCTCTCTCTCTCTCTCTCTCTCTTTCTCTCTCTATCGAAGCCTATGATCTATACACTTTCTCCCCCTTTGGCAATAAGTTTCCAAAAAGCTTGAAAATGCATAGTGCTATATGGAACTCTAAGCACGATCTCCAGGAAATCCGGAGTGCGAAGATGGCGTGGAGAGAACAACATCTGCAAAGCCTTCGGCTGTTGTCTGAGGAACTGGAGGGGTTGCCATAGGAGGGGCAACTGAGGCTATGGTTTCAGGTGCTGACGTTGTGGCCCTTGTGTCACTGACTGGCACAACTATAGACCTTTGTGACCTAGGCACCCTCTGATAAGCATCTGTTGTACTTCTGCCTCCCCTCCCCTCTGCTTCTTCTTAAAGTTGCTCAACTGTAGTCTGAATCTTTGTGACCTTCAAGTCTAGATCATAAAACTTAGTCTCAATGATTCTCTCAAGACTCTCTTGGTTTTGAGTCAGGGTGCTTAGTCCTTTCTAAATCCTCACTGTAGCTTCAAGCAAATAGCTGAGCTGGTCCTGCTTGGTCTTGAGATTTGCAGTTGAGGCATCTGGAATCTTTGAAGCCTTTTCTGCCTTCGCCTTCTCTCTTCTCTTGAGCCTCAATAGAAGTAGGATGTGAAGCATCCATGACAACTGTGTTATCCTCAAAATTTGGCCTCAAGGGAAGGTGCTCTTTGTCAAGCAAGTATGTGCCTGTGCCCACCTTGGAATTAATGAGCATCTGAATGTGTGGAGCATAGCCGCATGATCTATTTTGATCAGCTGCAGTCCTCTTAATAGTCTCAACTATCAAGGTCATCACCTTGAACTTCTCTGGCACATCAAACATATGCAGCAAGTTAATTGAATTCCCTCTGATCATCCTGTCATCTCCAGACTTGGGCAACAATGTGTGCCTTAGGATGGTGTTGATAGTTGGCAGCCCTGACAGAAGATAGTAAACTGAGCCAAACTTGTGTGTCTCCAAGGCATCATCTGGTATCTCCTTGTACATGTGTGCCATGGAGTTGTGGCCTTTCCTGGGCTTGGCATACACATCAGTATCATTCTCTCCTTCTTTAGGAGCATGGATTAGCTTAGCCCACTCAGCAATGGAAGATTGGTACCTTGTACCCTCAGTCATCCAGACAATCTTGCCATCTAGATAAAAGTGAGCTGTGGAATAGAACTGCATCACCATATCATCATTCCATTTGGTCAGTTTCTGACCCACAAAAGCATCAAATCCATTCATTCTGAAGCTCTCATGAACTCCACGGAAGTGATCTTCATTGTCATCAATGATAGTCCAGTTGACCCACTTCATGTCACTTGTTGGGAAACGTAGCATGCAATTTAAAAAAATTCCTACGCTCACGCAAGATCTATCTAGGAGATGCATAGCAATGAGAGGGGGAGAGTGTGTCCATGTACCCTCGTAGACCGAAAGCGGAAGCATTTAACAACGTAGTTGATGTAGTCGAACTTCTTCTTGTTTCGACTGATCATGTATCGAACGTACGACACCTACGAGTTCTGCACACGTTCAACTCGATGACGTCCCTCGAACTCTTGATCCAGGAAAGTGTCGAGGGAGAGTTCTGTCAGCACGACGACATAGTGACGGTGATGGTGAAGTGATCTGCGCAGGGCTTCACCTAAGCACTACGTGAATATGGCCGGAGGCGTAAACTATGGAGGGGGGACGCCGCACACGGCTAACAATGTTTGTGGTGTGTTCTAGCGGTTCCCCCCTTCATATATATAGGTTGGAGGGGAGGAGAGATAGCCAAGGGGGTGCCCCAAGTAGGAGGAATCCTACTTGGGGTCTTCCCAATTCGGCCTCCTCCCTTTCCTATTCCTATTCGGAGTAGGAAGGGAAGAGGGGGAAGGGGGAATCCTATTACCTTTTTCCTTTCCTTCTTCCCCTTTCCTTCTCTAATTTGGCCAGCCCATATGGGGGGGGGGCGCACCAGCCCCTTTGTGGCTGGTGTGTTTCCCCTCTTGGCCCATA
>NC_057812.1:311726669-311745934 GCF_018294505.1 Triticum aestivum
TGCCCGGAACCCCTTCTGGTGACCCGATAAGTACCCGGTGCATCCCGAAACACTTCGGTGTCCGAATACAATCACGCTATATATCAATCTTTACCTCTCGACCATTTCGAGACTCCTCGTCATGTCCATGATCTCATCCAGGACTCCAAACAACATTCGGTCACCAAATCACATAACTCATATAATACAAAATCATCATCGAACGTTAAGCGTGCGGACCCTACGAGTTCGAGAACTATGTAGACATGACAGAGACACCTCTCTGGTCAATAATCAATAGCGAAACCTGGATGCGCATATTGGTTCCGACATATTCTACGAAGATCTTTATTGGTCGAACTGTTATGACAACATACGTTATTCCCTTTGTCATCGGTATGTTACTTGCCCGAGATTAGAACGTCGGTATCTTCATACCTAGTTCAAACTCGTTACCGGCAAGTCTCTTTACTCGTTCCTTAATACATCATCCCGCAACTAACTCATTAGTCACATTGCTGGCAAGGCTTATTATGATGTGCATTACCGAGAGGGCCCAGAGATACCTCTCCGATACTCGGAGTGACAAATCCTAATATCGATCTATGCCAACCCAACAAAACACATTCAGAGATACCTGTAGAGCATCTTTATAATCACGCAGTTACGTTGTGACGTTTGATAGCACACAAGGCATTCCTCCAGTATCCGGGAGTTGCATAATCTCATAGCTAAAGGAATATGTATAAGTCATGAAGAAAGCAATAGCAATAAAACTTAACGATCATTATGCTAAGCTAACGGATGGGTCTTGTCCATCACATCATTCTCCTAATGATGTGATCTTGTTCATCAAATGACAACACATGTCTATGGTTAGGAAACTTAACCATCTTTGATTAATGAGTTAGTCTAGTAGAGGCTTACTAGGGACACTGTGTTTTGTCTATGTATCCACACATGTATCAAGTTTCCGGTTAATATAATTCTAGCATGAATAATAAACATTTATCATGATATAAGGAAATATAAAATAAAAACTTTATGATTGCCTCTAGGGCATATTTCCTTCAGTCTCCCACTTGCACTAGAGTCAATAATCTAGTTCACATCGCCATGTGATTTAACACCAATAGTTCACATCTTTATGTTATTAACACCCATAGTTCACATCGCCATGTGACCAACACCCAAAGGGTTTACTAGAGTCAATAATCTAGTTCACATCTCTATGTGATTAACACCCAAAGAGTACTTAGGTGTGATCATGTTTTGCTTGTGAGAGAAGTTTAGTCAACGGGTCTGCCACATTCAAATCCGTATGTATTTTGCAAATTTCTATGTCTACAATGCTCTGCATGGAGCTACTCTAGCTAATTGCTCTCACGTTCAATATGTATCTAGATTCAGACTTAGAGTCACCTAGATAAGTGTGAAAGCTTGCATCGATGTAACTCTTTACGACGAACTCTTTATCACCTCCATGATCGAGAAACATTTCCTTAGTCCTCTTAGGTGACTAAGGATAATTTTGACCGTTGTCCAGTGATCTACTCCTGGATAACTATTGTACCCCTTGCCAAACTCATGGTAAGGTACACAATAGGTCTGGTATACAACATGGCATACTTTATAAAACTTATGGCCGAGGCATAGGGAATGACTTTCATTCTCTCTCTATCTTCTGCCATGGTCGGGCTTTGAGTTTTACTCAACTTCACACTTTACAATACAGGCTAGAACTCCTTCTTTGACTGATCCATTTTGAACTCCTTGAAAATCTTCTCAAGGTGTGTGCTTTGTGAAAGTCCTATTAAGCGTCTTGATCTATCTCTATAGATCTTGATGCCCAATACATAAGTAGCTTTACCAAGGTCTTTCATTGAAAAACTCTTATTTAAGTATCCTTTTATGCTATCTAGAAATTTTATATCATTTCCAATCAACAATATGTCATCCACATATAATATTATAAATGCTATAGAGCTCCCACTCACTTTCTTGTAAATACAGGCTTCTCCAAAAGTCTGTATAAAACCATATGCTTTGATCACCTCATCAAAGCGTATATTCCAACTCCGAGATGTTTGCACTAGTGCATAAATGGATCGCTGGAGCTTGCACACTTTGTTAGCACCTTTAGAATCGACAAAACCTTCTAGTTGCATCATATACAACTCTTCTTTAAGAAATCCATTAAGGAATGCAGTTTTGATGTCCATTTGCCAGATTGCATAATCATAAAATGCGGCAATTGCTAACATGATTCAGACAAACTTAAGCATCGCTACCGGTGAGAAGATCTCATCGTTGTCAACTCTTTGAACTTGTCAAAAACCTTTTGCAACAAGTTGAGCTTTGTAGACAGTAACATTACCATCAGCGTTAGTCTTCTTCTTGAAGATCCATTTATTCTCTATGGCTTGCTGATCATCAGGCAAGTCAACCAAAGTCCACTCTTTGTTCTCATACATGGATCCCATCTCAGATTTCATGGCCTCAAACCATTTCACAGAATCTGGGATGATCATTGCTTCCTCATAGTTCATAGGTTCGTCATGGTCTAGTAACATGACTTCCATAACATGATTATCGTACCACTCTAGTGCGGAACGTACTTTGGTTGACCTAAGAGGTTCAGTAGTAACTTGATATGAAGTTTCTATTGGGGAACATAGTAATAATTCAAAATAATTCCTACGTGTCACCAAGATCAATCTAGGAGATACTAGCAACAAGAGAGAGGGAGTGCATCTTCATACCCTTGAAGATCGCTAAGCAGAAGCGTTACAAGAACACGGTTGATGGATTCGTACTCGCGGCGATTCAAATCGTGGAAGATCCGATCCAAGCGCCAAACGGACGACGCCTCCATGTTCAACACACGTACAACCCGGGGACTTCTCCTACTTCTTGATCCAGCAAGGAGGGAGGAGAAGTTGAGGGAGAGCTCCGGTAGCACGACGTCATGGTGGTGGAGCTTGCGGTTCTCCGGTAGGGCTTCGCCAAGCACTACTGAGGAGGATGAGGTGTTGGAGGGTGCAAGGCTGTGCCAAGGGAAGGGGTGCGGCTACCCTCCCATCCCCAGCTATTTATAGGGTGAAGGGGAGAGGGGGCCGACCCCCTAGATGCATCTAGAGGGGGGCCAGGAGGGGGAGACTTGCACCCCAAGTAGGTGGGAGGCGCCCCTCCCCCTAGGGTTTCCAACCCTAGTCGCCTTGTGTAACACCCACGATGCGGCTATATCTCCCACATGTCGGAGCACGACTTAGAGGCATAACCGCATTGTAGGCAATGTCGCAAGAGGGGTAATCTTTACACATCCCATGTACTGAAAAAGAAAGAGGTATAGAGTTGGCTTACAATCGCCACTTCACACAATACATAAAAAATAGCATTACATCAACCAGATACAATCAAGGTCCGACTACGGAACCAAAATAAAAGAAGACTACCCCTAATGCAAAAGATCCCTGATCGCCCCAACTGGGCTCCACTACTGATCAACTGGAAACGGAACAACAAAACAACCACGATCTTCACCGAGCTCCTCCTTAAGCTCGGTTGCGTCACCTAAATGGTATCATCGCCACCTGCAACTGGTTTTGGAAGTAATCTGTGAGTCATGGGGACTCAGCAATCTCACACCCTCGTGATCAAGACTATTTAAGCTTATGGGTAGGTAAAAGGTATGAGAGGTGGAGCTGCATCAAGCACTAGCATATATGGTGGCTAACCTACGCAAATGAGAGAGAGAAGAGGAGGCAAAGCATGGTCGTGAACTAGAAGTGATCAAGAAGTGATCCTGAAACTACTTACGTTCAAGCATAACTCCAACACCGTGTTCACTTCCTGGACCCCGCCGAGAAGAGACCATCACGGCTACACACGCGGTTGATGCATTTTAATTAAGTCAAGTGTCAAGTTTTCTACAACCGGGCATTAACAAATTCCCATCTGCCCATAACCACGGGCACGACTTTCGAAAGTTCAAAACCCTGCAGGGGTGTCCCAACTTAGCCCATCACAAGCTCTCACGGTCAATAAAGGATATTCCTTGTCCCAGGAAGACCCGATCAGACTCGGAATACCGGTTACAAGATATTTCGACAATGGTAAAACAAGACCAGCAAAGCCGCCTGAATGTGACGACAAATCCCGATAGGAGCTGCACATATCTCGTTCTCAGGGCACACTCGGATGATACATTCTACGAGTAAAA
Source organism: Triticum aestivum (assembly GCF_018294505.1). Classification (NCBI taxonomy): domain Eukaryota; kingdom Viridiplantae; phylum Streptophyta; class Magnoliopsida; order Poales; family Poaceae; genus Triticum; species Triticum aestivum. Next base: position 311,730,871 of record NC_057812.1, read on the forward strand.
CCAACCCTCAAGTTGCCCCGAGGTGGCCCCACAGTCTACTCGGTTCGGACCAACACTCAGAGGAGCACTGGCCCGAGGGGGGGGGGTTAAAATAAAGATGACCCTCGGGCTCCGGAAACCCAAGGGGAAAAGGCTAGGTTGTTACTGCAAATGTAAAACCAAGGTTGGGCCTTGCTGGAGGAGTTTTATTCAAAGCGAAATGTCAAGGGGTTCCCATTATAACCCAACCGTGTAAGGAACGCAAAATCAAGGAACATAACACCGGTATGACGGAAACTAGGGCGGCAAGAGTGGAACAAAACACCAGGCATAAGGGCGAGCCTTCCACCCTTTACCAAGTATAGAGATGCATTAAGTAAATAAGATATATTGTGATATCCCAACAAAATATCCATTTTCCCATATGGAACAAACTGCAATCTTCACCTGCAACTAGCAACACTATAAGAGGGGCTGAGCAAAGCGGTAACATAGCCAAACAACAGTTTGCTAGGACAAGGAGGGTTAGAGGCTTGACATGGAAATATGGGAGGCATGATATAGCAAGTGGTAGGTATCGCAGCATAGGCATAGCAAAAGAGCGAGCATCTAGCAAGCAAAGATAGAAGTGATTTCGAGGGTATGGTCATCTTGCCTGCAAAGTTCTCCGAGTTGACGTAAGGTTGATCCTAGTAAATGTTCTCAACGGGTTCCTCGACCACGTACTCGTCTCCTGGCTCTACCCAAAGCAAGAACACAAGCAAAGGGAGACACAATCAATCATGGTGCAATGCACAAGCAACATGATGCAAAACATGGCATGATATGCGGGATGTGATATGCAATGCATATGCATGCTTCGGAAAGGAAATATTGAACCTGGCCTCAACTTGGAAAACCAAGAGTGCCGCTGGAAAGATGAGTTGATTTCAGTCGAAATCGATATAAATATCACCGGAATCGGATGCACGGTTTGCAAATGGCAAGCAAAACAATAATGGCACAAAGCTGCGATTAACAGCACGAGGTCATCTAAATGCATCAAGAACAAGCTACTGCACTCTAACATAACAACAAAACACATGACAGGGATCCACTCAAGATGCTTAACAAAATATGAACACTGAGCCACGGCTAATTCACACAATAGCAGGTTCAAACAAGCATGGCAAAAGTGCAAAAGATATCAGGTTCATAGACTTAGTGAAAATAACAACATGCCAGGAATTTAAAATCAGGAAGCAATGTTTAGAGCAAGATATCAACATGCTGCAGGAACATATCATGGCAAAGCAAGGCATGGCATGAAGCTACTCAAAGCATACAACAAAAGTCCCTTACTGACCATAAGCCAAAAGGGATCAGAAAATACAATGGAAACCATGTGAACATAGCAAGTTTCGTTAATAGATTCAGACTTACCAGAAAACTGGAACATGGCAAAACAGATTCACGTAGACATGTTTACGAGCTCGATGCACTCACCACAACGCATTTCATGACAAACTAAGCATACACCCAGCAAGTAGACATGATAAATAAGCTAACCATGGCAAGAACAACCTCATAGCATGCATGGATCAACTACAACAACCTCGGCAAAATTGATTAACATGTAAACAATCTGCCACGACATTTTATAGCAAAAGTAGAGGAAGATTGAGTCATGCTAGGGTGCTCCATAATTGCAAACAAAGACACGGATGGATAGAGCATAACATTATCTCAAAATCATCCTTACTTAACATGCTCAAAAGAGGCATGGATCTCTCTGCAGCAACATGAATACATGGCATAAAAATATTAGCAGATCAAAGAGTTAGTGAAATTCTAAGTCCCTGAAATCAGCAACATCACGAGAGTTACTTTGCATGCTTGTGCTAGTCACCACATTGATCACAAAAATACATGGCATACACCCCTGTAAAGATGGCATGGCATATAACAAAACACATGTAGAGCTCATAGCCATATGCAACACACATTAATCATGGCAAAAATGACAAATGTGCAATTACTGATAATAATCTGAAACTAACATTACATAGCACTCTTGCAACAGCATTTACGGCATCAAGATGAACTCAAATGAACATGACCCAATGGAACAAAATGAAGAGCACATCAAGATGAACATTTCGATATATCATATGCATGAATCGGAGCAGCACTCATGGAGTTATGGCAGGTCAATCATAGCACCAGAATGTATGATACTCAGGACTTAGCAGAATTCACAGCGAGCGTCAAATAGTTAAAAAGCGCACGTACGGGTTTTAGAGGGGTTGCTCACCAATGAGCTCGGCCCATGTGAAGAGGAGGTGAGGTAGGCTAGTGGGGGAACTGGGCTGGGTCGTCAGCGAGCTGGGTCAAGGAGGAGGTGGCCCACGTGGGGCCCACGAGCTGTGCGAGAGGGACGAGCGCGATGAGCTCCCAGCTCAATCCCAATCAAATGGCGGCGGCGGCGTATGCAGGATCTCCGGCGAGGCAGGGGAGGCGAGGGAGCGGCGGATCCGGCGGGGCTCGGCTCCCCGGGACCGGATCCGACCATGATGAGGCGGCGACGCTAGGGCACCGTGGTGGAGTAGTGGCGGGAGGCGGCGCTCCGGCTTGAGTCCGGCGAGGCGCCGGCCGGCAGGAAGATGGTGGCGCACGGCGGAGCGCGGAGGAGCGGGCGGCGCGCGGTGCGGGCGGTGTCGGGCGGCGGTGCCTGGCCGAGAGGGCCGCAGCTGGGCCCGGTGGGCCTGGCAGCGGGGCGCGGAGGAGAGAGGCGGCGGGGAACACGTGGCGTGACGTGAGTGGGCGAGGGCGGCGGCGCGTTGACGTGTCAGCGCATGATTCGCCGGAGTAAGGTGGAGGCTGGACGTGTCCGGCGCGGGAAGAAATGTCCGGCGGCGGCGGGGAAGGTTAGGGTAGGGTTTCGTCCGCGAATTTTTGGAGGGGATCACATATATATAGGTAGAGGGAGCTAGGAGAGTCCAAATGAGGTGCGGTTTTCGGCCACGCGATCATGATCAAACGACCGAGATGATGGAGGGGGTTTAGGTGGGTTTTGGGCCACTTTGGAGAGGTGTTGGGCTGCAACACACACGAGGCCTTTACGGTTCCTCGGTTACCCGTTGGATTATCAAACGAAGTCCAAATGGCACGAAACTTGACAGGCGGTCTAACGGTAGTCCAAGACCGCTTGGCAAGTCTCGGTCCAATCCGAGAATGTTTAACACCCGCACGCGAAAAGAGGTAAAAGGGGACCCGGAGGACGTAGGAGCGTCAGAATGCAAAACGGACAACGGGGAAAAAGCTCGGATGCATGAGACGAACATGTATGCAAATGCGATGCACATGATGACATGATATGACATGCATGACACGCAAACACATGACAAGGCAACAACAATGAATAACTGGAAGACACATGACACATCGGTCTCGGGGCGTTACAACACTCCACCACTACGAGAGGATCTCGTCCCGAGATCTAGAATGGCACCGGAGGGAAAAACGGAAGAGAAAGAGAAGAGGTAAAACTAAGTAGCTTCTTTGACAAACGAGTGAAACCAAAGAACATTGCGAGGTTGAGCAAATTGAAAGAAAAGAAAGCAACGGCGGAGAACGAAGTTTGAAAGCACTCCATTAAGAAAGAGGAACAAGAAAGAACCGATTCGGGTAGCACTCCGGTTGAAAAGAGATGAAAGACTTGATAAGATGAAGGAACTTGAGTAGAGGACACAACACTCCGGTTAAATGGATATGCAAAGGAAAGAAACATGATCTTGACAAAACAAGCTGATGGGTCGAAGGGAGCAACATCACACTACCTACGGAAGAAATGAGAGAATGGAAAGGAATGAACGGAGGAGAAAACAACATGTTCTACCTTAAATGAGCTTGCAAAAGCATCTTTAGGAGAAGGTTCGAATGGAGTTGTTGGAAAAAGCAACAACGAAAGAATAATCTTGATATGGTCTTATGGAATACATCTTCAATTATGAGGTGACAACCTGCCACTCACGGGAAAAGAATTGGATTTATATGAACAAGGAGACGAGAAACTATTTCACCGGGAGGATGAAAGAAGAACTTGGGTCATTTATAAGCACCATAAATAGCAACAATCCTTAGGGAAGGCTTTAGATGAAATATAACCCAAGATAGCTCCAACGAAGAGGTTGCTGGATTTAAAATACCTCATTCTTGATAACTTGTGAATCATGAAACACGAAGGAAAATTATCAACAATGACATAACACCACCTCAAAAGATAAGATAGAACGAATTGTACTTCAGAACGCAAGATGAAGAATGCTTGAGCTCCTCTGAAAAGAATATCAATGAAAAACTTGGAGAAGGAATTAAATCCTTTATGAACCATCATGTAGAGTCTCCATGAAGAACTCCGGTAACAAAGAATGATCAAAACGAAAGGAAAGTGAAGTTGAAAACACAAGGTGAAACCTTGTAATGATTTAGATGGATCTCCATGTTAATTAGAGCTCGGAACTCCGAGAAAGAAAGATGAACAAAAGAAAAATCAAGAATTTGATGAGCCTCCGGAATAAAGAATTAATCCTTTGGGTGAATCAAGAATAAGAATTATGTTATGCTCATCCTTCACCAATTTAGATTGATGACAAGCAACGGATTTGGCATACTACTTATTCTTGTAGAAAGGATTAAGATAGATATAGAGCAACTTGAGAAGGTCTTCCATGATTCGCCGGTAGGATTGGAACAATGAATAAATTGATAAGATAAAGAAGGAAGAGAAAAATCTTGAACGAACCACCGTAAGGATTGAAAATGAATGAATAAAAGATGAAGAAACACCAAGAAGGATTAGCAGATAAATGAAGATGCTTGAGAGAATTTAGATACACGAGAACGACGAGTTGAGGAGCTGATTAGAGAACACTTGAATGAAGTACCGGTAAGATTTGGAGAAACGAGAGCTGAAAACTGGAAAGAATAATTTTGAGATGATGGGCTCCGGAGAATCAAACTAAAAAGACTCCTAAACTGCTCCGAATGAGTGAAAAGAATTTTCACAATCGAAAACAATTATGAGAGGATGGCAACAAGCTAGAACAAAGAATCTTCACTTGAATAGATAAGATTTGGAGGAAAAACTCTTCTTCGGTCCTCCCAAAATCCGAGAATGACGACGAGAAACACGACCATGAATTATTGAGATACTCCGGGATGGAGAATAGAAAGGTTGAGCCAACGGTGAAAAGAATCTGAGAGATCTTAGAGAAAGACATATGACTGATGACAGGTCATACTTACGTCAAACTTTGAAAAGAATTTGAGAATCACTCCGGAAAGATTAGAAGAGTCAGGTAAGATCCTGGAAAAAGACCTGTGGGTTAGGGCCCACTCAAAGAAACACCGTTGAAATGAATACTTGAAAAGGAGAATGCACCGGTTGAATTAAATGGTTTGAATTTTCTGATATATCCTCAGCACTCCGGAACAAATGAATAGCGAGAAGTGGATGATTATGAGGTGCACCGGCATGGGAAAAGCATTTGAAACGAGGAAAGGAATATGATCAACAAAGCTTGAATTAAATCCACCGGAGAAGGAAAAGAAATGAGGAATGCTGAACTAGTAGAACACCTTCATGAGAACCACCGGGTAAGAACATTGATGGAAAGGAATGGAGAGACTTCCCATCAATAAAAAGATACATGATTAAGAAATCTGAGTCCTTGAAGAAAAAGGGTGGGAGGGTGGGTAAAACAAGGACAACTTGGAGATAGATGAAACGAACACCGCTGAGAAGAAATTTAGATGACAAGCTCGATGATCAAGAAGGATTTGCATCCTCATGGATATATGAGAACACCGCTTAGGAAAGGTATGGAATCAACACTTGACATTGAAGCAACTCGAATACCACAACTGAAAGAAAAACAAAGGATTGGCTTGCAAAATAAGCCGGAACAAACATATGATAGAGATTACGTCTGAAGTTTTCGTGGTGGGGCCCACACGGGCTCGATCGTACAACACCATCATGTACAAGGCAGTGCACATGACATACGAAGCATCCCCGAGTCAGCATAGCCAAGGACTCTTTAAGACACAACGAGACCACTGTAAAACCAACCGTGGATAGGCGGACCACTAGACATCGAACCCCAATTTCATATCATGCATTTGTCGGAAAGATATCCTAGGAGCTACTTGAATTCCCACTTATAAACTCCCGAAATTTTCCGGTTATGCAATCAGGTGTTGGCGATACAGGGGAAGCATAATATCTCACCCAAACTAGAAAATCCTACATCCAGTTGTATCCATCCTTCAACACATAACCAAGAAACCTTCAGAAATCGTTTACCTCAACCTTCAAAAAACATCCGTTATACGAGTTATGGCAATACTCCCGAACTCCCGCCCCAGTACTGGGTGGCGTCGAGGTTATCTCACCAACAACTGCATAAAAGAGATTTTCGATGTCGGCGAAACTCAGGTATTCTAGAATTGCAACAATAAAATTGTGATGACAACACCTCGGAGCTCAACTCCCCGGGACACTGCCACAACCCCTAAATGTCAGGAGGCACCAAGAACAATGTTCTCTTCACAAAACCATCGAAACGATTCCAAGATACCCGCGTGATCCTAATTTTTTTAGTGAAATTTGAGAAGAGAAGAGTCAAAACTCTACGTCAGGGTGCCTCACTAGAGCGACGAAGGGACTGAGGAGTAAAAAGAATCCTACTCTCCGATATATATAAATCCTAAAACACTCAAAACATTTTTCTAGACTCAACAACGCCAACGATTCGATCAAGCAGGGGCTCCTAAGTCGGGGAGGGCTCTGATACCAACTTGTAACACCCACAATGCGTCTATATCTCCCATGTGTTGGAGAATGACTTAGAGGCATAACCACATTGTAGGCAATGTCGCAAGAGGGGTAATATTTACACATCCCATGTACTGAAAAAGAAAGAGGTACAAAGTTGGCTTACAATCACCACTTCACACAATACATAAAAATAGCATTACATCAACCAGATACAATCAAGGTCGAACTATGGAACCAAAATAAAAGAAGACTACCCCTAATGCAAAAGATCCCCGATCGCCCCGACTGGGCTCCACTACTGATCAACTGGAAACGAAACAACAAAACGACCACGATCTTCATCGAGCTCCTCCTTGAGCTCGGTTGCATCACTTGCATGGTATCATCGCCACCTGCAACTGGTTTTGGAAGTAATCTGTGAGTCACGGGGACTCAGCAATCTCACACCCTCGCGATCAAGACTATTTAAGCTTATGGGTAGGTAAAAGGTATGAGAGGAGGAGCTACAGCAAGCACTAGCATATATGGTGGCTAACTTACGCAAATGAGAGCGAGAAGAGGAGGCAAAGCACGATCGTGAACTAGAAGTGATCAAGAAGTGATCCTGAAACTATTTACATTCAAGCATAACTCCAACACCGTGTTCACTTCCCGGACCCCGCCGAGAAGAGACCATCATGGCTACACACGCGGTTGATGCATTTTAATTAAGTCAAGTGTCAAGTTTTCTACAACCGGACATTAACGAATTCCCATCTGCCCATAACCGCGGGCTTGACTTTCGAAAGTTCAAAACCCTGCAGGGGTGTCCAAACTTAGCCCATCACAAGCTCTCACGGTCAACGAAGGATATTCCTTCTCCCAGGAAGACCCGATCAGACTCGGAATCCCGGTTACAAGACATTTCGACAATGGTAAAACAAGACCAGCAAAGCCTCCCGAATGTGCCGACAAATCCCGATAGGAGCTGCACATATCTCATTCTCAAGGCACACTCAGATGAGATAGAACCTTAGTTTTACCATTTGCCACCTAGACTCTTTTTCCCTTGGGTTCCTCAGACTCAAGGGTCATCTTTATTTAAACCCTGGGCCAGTGCTCCTCTGAGTGTTGGTCCAACCTGTCAGCCGCCGGTGGCCACCAGGGGCAACTCTGGGCTGGGCTACCAGAACCTTGGACAATCCGGTGTGCCCTAAGAACACAGATATGTGCAGCTCCTATCGGGATTTGTCGGCACATTCGGGCGGTGTTGCTGGTTTATTTTTACCATTGTCGAGGATGTCTTGTAACCGGGATTCCGAGCCTGATCGGGTCTTCCCGCTAGAAGGAATATCCTTCGTTGACCGTGAGAGCTTGTGATGGGCTAAGTTGGGACTCCCCTGCAGGGATTTGAACTTTCGAAAGCCGTGCCCGCGGTTATGGGCAGATGGGAATTTGTTAATGTCTGGTTGTAGAGAACATGAAACTTAACCTAATTAAAATGAATCAACCGCGTGTGTAACCGTGATGGTCTCTTCTCGGCGGAGTCCGGGAAGTGAACACGGTGTTGGAGTAATGCTTGACGTAGGTTGTTCTAGGATCACTTCTTGATCATAGTTCTTTGTTCGTGCTTTGCCTTCTCTTCTCGCTCTCTTTTGCGAACAGGATAGCCACCATTTATGCTAGTCGCTTGCTGCAGCTCCACATATTACCTTGCCTTACCTATAAGCTTAAATAGTCTTGATCGCGAGGGTGTGAGATTGCTGAGTCCCCATGACTCACAGATTACTTCCAAACCAGATGCAGGGACCGACGATACCGTTCCAGATGATGCGCTTGAGCTCAAGTGGGAGTTCGATGAAGACTCTCGTCGTTACTATGTGTCTTTCCCAGATGATCAGTAGTGGTGCCTAGTTGGGGCGATCGGGGACCGTGTCGCATGTTGGGGTTGATCTTTTGTTTTGGTACCGTAGACGGACCATGAGTGAATTGGACGATTGTAATGTTATTCATGTATTTGTGTGATATGGCGAGTGTAAGCCAACTATGTACCTTTTTCCCCTATTATCTATTTACATGGGTTGTTGTGAAGATTACCTTACTTGCGACATTGCTTTCAATGCGGTTATGCCTCTAAGTCGTGCTTCGACACGTAGGAGATATAGCCGCATCGAGGGCGTTACAAGTTGGTATCAGAGCCTTCCCGACCTTAGGAGCCCCCTGCTTGATCGAATCACTGGCGTATTTGAGTCTAGAAAAATGTTTTGAGTCATTTAGGATTATATATATCGGAGAGTTAGGAATTCTTTTTACTCCCCAGTCCCTTCATCGCTCTGGTGAGGCATCCTGACGTAGAGTTTTGACTCTTCTCTTCTCAAATTTCACTAATTTTTTTAGGATCACGCGGGTATCTTGGAATCATTCCGATTGATTTGTGACGAGAACATTGTTCTTGGTGCCTCCTGACATTTAGGGGTTGTGGCAGTGTCCCGGGGAGTTGAGATCCAAGGTGTTGTCGTCACAATTTTATCGTTGCAGTTCTGGAATACCTGAGTTTAGTTTCGCCGACATCGAAAATCTCTTTTATGCAGTTGTTGGTGAGATAACCTTGATGCCACCCAGAACTAGGGCAGGAGTTCGGGAGTATTGCCATAACTTGTATAACGGATGCTTTTCGAAGGTTGAGGTAGACGATTTCCGAAGTTTTTCTCGGTTATGTGTTGAAGGATGGATACAGCTGGATGTAGGATTTGCTAGATTTGGGTGAGATATTATGCTTCCTCTGTATCCCCAACACCTGATTGCATAACCGGAAAGGTTCGGGAGTTTCATAGGTGGGAATTCTTGTAGCTCTAGTTCTTTTTCCACAAATATTTGGTTTGAGATTGGGTGATCCTTACCGAGTATTCGTTCTTGTTCCGTACCTTGTTGGTTTTATTCTTCTACATCAATTCTAAGTGGCTTCTTAATTTATGGATATGTGACCATGTCAATTGGAATGCATTCGTTCATTTTGTTCGGATGTGAAGACTATATGTTGCAATTTCAACCTGTTTGCTTCAACTTCAATATTTGTCTGTCAATGTGCTAATGGATGTCAACCTCTTCAGGATGGCTCCTACAATGTGCACGACTCCGAATCCTAATCCGCCACCACCACCTCCACCACCGGAGGCATGGCAAGCTGTGATGGCCGCTACCAATGCAAACACGCAGCTGATCATGCAACTTCTTCAAGAGCGCAACCAAGCGAACCAGGGCCAAGGCAACAATCAGAATCACTTTGCTACACTCAACCAGTTCCTTGCTAACCAGCCAAAGACCTTCAGCAATTGTGTTGAGGCAACAGACGCTGATGATTGGCTCGTGGACATATGCAAGCATTTCGAGTGCAGTAACGTCAGGCCTGAGGACTTTGTCAAGTTCGCTTCCTTCCAACTCAAAGACCAAGCTGCAGAATGGTTTCAGTAGTACAAAGATTCCAGAGGAGGCCGTGTGATTACCTGGGATGAATTCCGTCAAGACTTCAAAGCTCATCATATTCCTTAGAGCGTGGTTGAAAGCAAGCGTGAGGAATTCCGCAACCTGAAGCAAGGCTCTATGTCTGTCTACGAGTACAACAAGATGTTTCATAAGCTCGCCCGTTTTGCTAAGCGAGACGTCCCTGACGAGAAGAGCATGATATACCAGTTTAGGGGTGGTCTCAGAGAAGAAATCCAGCTAGCTCTCGTTCTCTTTGAGCCCAAGAGGTACGATCAGTTTTACAACATGGCAATGAAGCAAGAGACTGCTCAACTGAAGTGCGATAATTCAAAGAAGCGAGTCAGAGATGCTACTCCTTCTTCCTCAACTCAAGTGGCTAAGCAGCAGAAGTATTGGCTTCCTCCTCCTCCGTTCCGTTAGCCTTATCAGCAGAAGAGCAAAGGTGGCAGTGGATCTTCCCACCCACCCAACCCTGGCTTTCAGAACAACACTTTGTCTCAAGCTCCAAGATCAAGTGCTCCGTATCACCGTCCGCTTTCAGAGGTCATGTGCAACAAGTGCCAACAGAAGGGTCACTATGCCAACAAATGCTTCAATCAGAGGCGTCTCCCTCCTCCTCCTCCTGTGAGATCGGCAAGTATAGCTGTGGTCAAGCATAACCCCAAGCACGCCAAGGTCAACTTGATGAATGCAGCTCAGGCAGAGGATTCGTCAGATGTCATCATGGGTAACCTTCCTGTTAACGATATTCCAGCTAAAGTTCTTTTTGACACTGGTGCATCACATTGTTTCATCTCAAGACCTTTTGCATCTAAGCATGAGTTGGCTTTGCAAGTTTTGCCTAGACCGATAACAGTTGTCTCTCTCGGTAGGCGCATGAATGCTAACTCCATTGTTCCGGATGTTACTATCACTTTGGGTGACTACAAGTTTCTGTCTTCTCCTACGGTTCTTGGTGACTCGGATATTGATCTTATTCTCGGAATGGATTGGCTTTCTAAGCACAAGGCTCAGCTTGATTGTGCAGCCAGGCAGATTCAATTGACTCATTCGTCTGAGGATGTAATTGTCTTTGCTGCTCGTGATGATACCATCCGTCTGTTTTCTCTCAATGAGAAGGGTGAACTGGATGCCATCTCTCAAATTCCAGTCATTTGCGAATATCAAGACGTCTTTCCAGAAGAGCTTCCAGGAATGCCTCCGCACCGGCCAGTTGAATTCGTCATCGATCTTGAGCCTGGCATGGAACCTGTTTGCAAACGTCCTTACAAGCTTGGACCTGAAGAGTTGAAGGAGCTGAAGAAGCAACTCGATATTCAAGAGCGAATGGGTCTCATCCGACCTAGTTCTTCTCTGTGGGGTTGTGGAGTTCTTTTTGTGAAGAAGAAGGATGGAACGGACCGACTTTGTGTTGACTACCGTCCATTGAACAAGAAGACTATAAAGAACAAGTACCCACTTCCCAACATCAACGAGCTGTTCGAACAACTCAAAGGTGCTAAAGTTTTCTCCAAGCTTGATCTCCGTATGGGCTATCACCAGATTCGAATCCGTGAGCAAGATATTCCCAAGACGGCTTTCAGAACAAGCTATGGTTCATATGAATACACTGTCATGTCTTTTGGCCTCGTCAACGTTCCTCCGACTTTCTCTCGCATGATGAACTTCATCTTCAACGCCTACACAAATGACTTCGTCTTGGTCTACCTCGATGACATTCTGGTCTTTTCGAAGAACAAGGAAGATCATGCCAAGCACTTACGTTTGGTGCTCGATAAGCTCAGAGAACATCAGTTCTACGCCAAGTTCTCAAAGTGCGAGGTTTGGCTCGATGAGGTTCTCTATCTTGGGCATATCATCTCTGCCAAGGGCATAGCGGTTAATCCTAAGAAGGTGTCTGCAATTGTGAATTGGGAACCACCTTAGAACGTGAAGCAACTCCGCAGCTCCTTGGTCTCACAAGCTACTGTCGAAGGTTCGTTAAGAACTTTTCAAAGATCACGAAGCCTCTTTCAAACCTTCTCTAGAAGCATGTCAAGTACGTTTGGTCTCTGGAATGTGACATCGCTTTCAACACTTTGAAAGAGAAATTAGTCACTGCTCCAGTTCTGACTCCCCCTGATGAATCCAAACCGTTCGAGGTCTTCTGCGATGCCTCTCTTCAAGGTCTTGGTGTAGTGTTGATGCAAGAGAAGAAAGTTGTGGCTTATACCTCTCGCCAGTTGAAGCCCAACGAGAAGAACTACCCCACTCATGACCTAGAGTTGGCGGCAGTTGTGCATGCTCTTTTGACTTGGAGACATCTCTTATTGGGAAGAAAAGTGGACATCTTCACTGACCACAAGAGTCTCAAGTACATCTTCACTCAGCCTAATCTCAACCTGAGGCAGACTCGTTGGGTCGAAATGATTCAAGAGTATAATCCGAGCATCAAATATACTCCAGGCAAGGCCAATGTGATTGCTGACGCATTGAGTAGGAAGGCTTACTGCAACAGTCTGATTCTCAAGCCCTACCAACCCGAGCTTTGTGAAGCTTTCCGCAAACTCAATTTGCAAGTTGTTCCTCAAGGTTTCCTAGCCAACCTTCAAGTCTCTCCTACTTTGGAAGATCAGATTCATGAGGCTGAACTTCTGGATGCTATGGTGAAGAAGGTGAAGATTGGGATTGCCAAGAGTCAACCCAAGTACAAGTGCTATCGCCTTGATGACAAGGATACTCTCTTCTTCGAAGATCGCATTGTTGTGCCTAAAGGTGACCTTTGTAAAGTCATTATGAACGAGGCTCACAATTCACTCCTCTCCATCCACCCTGGGAGTACGAAGATGTACCAGGACCTCAAGCAGGCTTATTGGTGGACTCGAATGAAGCGGGAGATTGCTCAGTTCGTGAATGGAATGTGATGTCTGTAGAAGAGTGAAGGCAGAACACCAACGACCAGTTGGTCTCCTCCAACCTTTTGCCATTCCAAAATGGAAGTTTGACCACATTGAGATGGACTTCGTGACGGGATTTCCAAAGTCCAAGTGTGGCAATGATGCTATATTCGTTGTCATCGACAAACTCACTAAAGTGGTTCACTTTCTGCCTATCAAAGAGTCTATCACTGCAGCTCAACTGGCGGAGCTGTATACCTCTCGGATTGTCTCTCTGCACGGCATTCCACAGTTGATCTCTTCAGACCGTGGCAGCATCTTTACCTGCAAGTTTTGGGATTCTTTTCAGAAGGCCATGGGCACCAACATCCGTTTCAACACAACTTTCCATCCTCAAACTAGCGACCAAGTCGAGCGTGTCAATCAGATTCTCGAAGATATGCTCAGGGCTTGCGTTATCTCTTTTGGTATGAATTGGGAAGATTGTCTTCCATATGCCGAGTTCTCCTACAACAACAACTTTCAAGCGAGTTCGGGTAAGGTCCCATTTGAAATTCTCTATGGCAGGAGGTGTCGTACTCCTCTTAACTGGTCGGAGACCGGTGAATGTCAACTTCTTGGAAATGACTTGATCATAGAGGCAGAGGAAATGTGCAAAGTCATTCGAGATAACCTCAAAGCAGCGCAATCGCGCCAGAAGAGCTACTATGATAGTAAGCATCGTGATTTGGCTTTCGAGATCGGAGACCATGTTTACCTCCACGTCTCTCCAATGAAAGGTACTCGTCGCTTTGGTATCAAAGGGAAGCTTGCCCCTAGATACGTGGGTCCTTTCAAGATCGTCAGCAAGAGAGGCAATCTCGCCTATCAACTCGAGCTTCCTTCAAACTTTGCAAACGTGCACGACGTGTTCCATGTCTCTCAGCTCCGCAAGTGCTTCAAGAGTCCTGACCGCACCGTCAACTTCGGATACATTGATCTCCAAGAAGACCTCTCTTATCGTGAGCACCCAGTTGCTATTCTTGAAGAGACTGAACGCAAGACTCGCAATAAGTCAATCAAATTCCTCAAAGTCAAGTGGTCACACCATTCCGACCGTGAAGCCACCTGGGAACGCGAGGATCACCTCCGTTCTGAGTACCCGGCGTTTTTCCAGTCCTAGATCTCGGGACGAGATCCTTTCATAGTGGTGGAGTGTTGTAACACCCTGGATGTAATTTACCTTATATGTATCCCAACTCTTGTCGTTTCCGGCACTAAGTCATTTTATTTCCTCGGGTTCGGGTTTTTTGTCTTCGTGTGTTGTTGCCTTTTTCATGCATCTCATATCATGTCATCAGGTGCATTGCATTTGCATACGTGTTCGTCTCATGCATCCGAGCATTTTCCCCGTTGTCCGTTTTGCATTCCGGCGCTCCTATCTCCTCCGGTGCCCCTTTCTACCTCTTTTCGTGTGTGGGGGTTAAACATTTCCGGATTGGACCGAAACTTGTCATGCAGCCTTGGTGTACTACCGGTAGACCGCCTGTCAAGTTTCGTGCCATTTGGACTTCGTTTGATACTCCAACGGTTAACCGAGGGACCGAGAAGGCCTCGTTTGTGTTGCAGCCCAACACCCTTCCAATTTGGCCCAAAACCTACCAAAACCCATTCCATCGTCTAGAGCGTTCGATCACGATTGCGTGGCCAAAAACCGCACTCCATTTGGAGCTTCCTAGCCTCTTCTACCTCTATTTAAAGGCCACTCCCCGAAATTTTCGGGCAAAACCCTAGTCCTTTTTCCCCACCACGCCGCGGGACAGATTTCAGTCCGGACGGACACGTCTGACCTGCCCGTCCGCTGCCACGTGGCCTCCTCCCATTCGCCGCTTCCTCGGTCCCCAGTTCACCGCCGCCGCGGCCCGCCCGTCCCGGGGCCGGCCTGCCC
>NC_057812.1:311746363-311749987 GCF_018294505.1 Triticum aestivum
CGAGCCTGGGAGCTCCGCCGCCCTCCACTGCCGTGGCCGACCACGACCACCACCGCCGCGCCAACGCCGGCTGCCTCCGCTGCCTGCCGCCCGATGGTCGCCGCCCTGTCCTCACCGCCTCGCCGCCCGGCCTCACCGCGCGTCTCCGACCCCGGCCACCGCTGCTTCGGTCGGATCCTCCTCCGGCGACCTCGCCGTCCCTGCCGGCCGCTGCTTCTTCTTCCCCGACGTCGCCGTCGATCCTCGTTTTCCATTCCCTGCTACAGTACCGGTTGGATCCAGATCTGGATCTAAGAGGGTTGACTTTCATCCCCTAACCCTAGATTATTTGCAAAGTTTGGCATGCTATAACTCTGCATCCGTAGCTCTGATTTGTGTGTGTAGCATATCAAAATGTTCGTCTCAATGAGTACATCATTTCATCTCATTGCATAATTTTCATTTGAGCTCATCATGATGCCCGAAATGCTGTTGGAAGAGGGCCATGTGATAAAATAGCCAGATCTGTTTCATCAAATAGATATTTGTCATTTTTGCCATGATTAATGTGTGCATGATATGCTCCTGGGCTCTCCATGTGTTTTGTTATATGCCATGCCATCTTTACAGAGGTGCTTACCATGTATTTTTGTAATATGTGTGGTGACTAGCACAAGCTTGTAAAGTAGCGTATTCGGTAATGCTGATTTCAGGGACTTAGAATTTCTCTAAGTCCTTGTCCTGATTTTGTCATTATGCCATATGTTCATGTTGTTTCCTCGTGATCCGTGCCTCTTTTGAGGATGATCAGTAAGGATGATTTGTTAACATTGTGGTGATTTATCCATCCATGTCTTTTTTGCATTTATGGAGCATCCTAGCTTGAGTCAATCGAGCTCTACTTTTGCTATTTCGTGAATCCTGGCAGATTGTTGACTCGTTAGCGATTTTGCCGAGGATGTTGCTATTGATCCGTGCATGCTATGTTGTTGTTCTTGCCATGTCTAGCTTCTATGCCATTTATTCTTGATGGGTGTATGCTTAGTTTGTCATGAAATGCTCTGTAGTGAATGCATCGAGCTCGTAAACATGCCTACTCGTTAACAGATTTGCATGCTCCAGTTTTTCACTAAGTCTATAATCTGATTATGTTTTTGCCATGTTCACATGCTTGCAATTGTATTTTCTGACCCCTTTTGGTTCAAGGTCACTAAGGGACTTTTGTTAAGTACTTTGAGTAGCTTCATTCCATGCCTTTCTTTGCCATGTTAAGTTCCTGTAGCATGTAGTTTTTATGCTCCAAAGTGTGCTACCTGATGTTAAATTCCAGACTTGTGTTAATTTCACCAAGTCTGAAACATGTTATCATTTGCACTTTTTCCATGCTTGTTTGAACCTGTTTATGGATGAATTAGCCATAGCTCAGTGTTCATCTTTTGTCAAGCATCATGAGTGGATCCCTTCTATGTATTTTGTTGTCATATTTGAGTGCTGTAGCATAATTATCTTGATGCATTTAGATGGCTACTTGCTGATTATCGCAGACTGGTGCCATATTTGTTTTGCTTGCCATTTCCAAACCGTGCATCCGATTCTGGTGATCTTTAATCGATTTCAACTGAAATCACCTCACCTTTCCAGTGGCACTCTTGGATTTCCAAGTTGAGGCCAGGTTCAATCATTCCTTGTCAAATCTTGCATATGCATCACATATCGCATCCCGCATAGCATACCATGTTCGCATCATGTTGTTTGAGCATTGCACGTGGTTGATTGTGTTCCTTTTGCTTGTTTGTCTTGTTTGGGTAGAGCCGGGAGATGAGTTCGCTATCGAGGAGCCCGTTGAGTTTGCTTATGAGGATCAAGTCAACTCTGACAACTTTGCAGGCAAGGATCATATCCTCGAAATCACTTCTATCTTTGCTTGCTAGATGCTCGTTCTTTTGATATGCCTATGCTATGATACCTACCACTTGCTTTCATGCCTCCCATATTGCCATGTAAAACCTCTAACCCACCATGTCCTAGCAAACCATTGATTGGCTATGTTACCGCTTCGCTCAGCCCCTCTTATAGCGTTGCTAGTTGCAGGTGAAGATTGGAGATCGTTCCTT
Organism: Triticum aestivum; assembly: GCF_018294505.1. Taxonomy (NCBI): domain Eukaryota; kingdom Viridiplantae; phylum Streptophyta; class Magnoliopsida; order Poales; family Poaceae; genus Triticum; species Triticum aestivum. Next base: position 311,748,457 of record NC_057812.1, read on the forward strand.
GTTGGAACATTGTTTATTATTGGGATATCACCATATTATCTTGTTTATCTTAATGCACCTATATACTTGGTAAAGGGTGGAAGGCTCGGCCTTTTGCCTAGTGTTTTGTTCCACTCTTGCCGCCCTAGTTTCCGTCATATCGGTGTTATGTTCCCGGATTTTGCGTTCCTTACGCGGTTGGGTGATAATGGGAACCCCTTGATAGTTTGCCTTGAATAAGACCGGTGAACGTCAACTTCTCGGAAATGACTTGATCACAGAGGCAGAGGAAATGTGCAAAGTCATTCGAGATAACCTCAAAGCAGCGCAATCGCGCCAGAAGAGCTACTATGATAGTAAGCATCGTGATTTGGCTTTCGAGATCGGAGACCATGTTTACCTCCACGTCTCTCCAATGAAAGGTACTCGTCGCTTTGGTATCAAAGGGAAGCTTGCCCCTAGATACGTGGGTCCTTTCAAGATCGTCAGCAAGAGAGGCAATCTCGCCTATCAACTCGAGCTTCCTTCAAACTTTGCAAACGTGCACGACGTGTTCCATGTCTCTCAGCTCCGCAAGTGCTTCAAGACCCCTGACCGCACCATCAACTTCGGATACATTGATCTCCAAGAAGACCTCTCTTATCGTGAGCACCCAGTTGCTATTCTTGAAGAGACTGAACGCAAGACTCGCAATAAGTCAATCAAATTCCTCAAAGTCAAGTGGTCACACCATTCCGACCGTGAAGCCACCTGGGAACGCGAGGATCACCTCCGTTCTGAGTACCCGGCATTTTTCCAGTCCTAGATCTCGGGACGAGATCCTTTCATAGTGGTGGAGTGTTGTAACACCCTGGATGTAATTTACCTTATATGTATCCCAACTCTTGTCGTTTCTGGCACTAAGTCATTTTATTTCCTCGGGTTCGGGTTTTTTTGTCTTCGTGTGTTGTTGCCTTTTTCATGCATCTCATATCATGTCATCAGGTGCATTGCATTTGCATACGTGTTCGTCTCATGCATCCGAGCATTTTCCCCGTTGTCCGTTTTGCATTCCGGCGCTCCTATCTCCTCCGGTGCCCCTTTCTACCTCTTTTCGTGTGTGGGGGTTAAACATTTCCGGATTGGACCGAAACTTGTCATGCAGCCTTGGTGTACTACCGGTAGACCGCCTGTCAAGTTTCGTGCCATTTGGACTTCGTTTGATACTCCAACGGTTAACCGAGGGACCGAGAAGGCCTCGTTTGTGTTGCAGCCCAACACCCTTCCAATTTGGCCCAAAACCTACCAAAACCCATTCCATCGTCTAGAGCGTTCGATCACGATTGCGTGGCCAAAAACCGCACTCCATTTGGAGCTTCCTAGCCTCTTCTACCTCTATTTAAAGGCCACTCCCCGAAATTTTCGGGCAAAAGCCTAGTCCTTTTTCCCCACCGCGCCGCGGGACAGATTTCAGTCCGGACGGACACGTCTGACCTGCCCGTCCGCTGCCACGTGGCCTCCTCCCATTCGCCGCTTCCTCGGTCCCCAGTTCACCGCCGCCGCGGCCCGCCCG
>NC_057812.1:311750461-311753906 GCF_018294505.1 Triticum aestivum
CGGCTGCCTCCGCTGCCTGCCGCCCGATGGTCGCCGCCCTGTCCTCACCGCCTCGCCGCCCGGCCTCACCGCGCGTCTCCGACCCCGGCCACCGCTGCTTCGGTCGGATCCCGCTCCGGCGACCTCGCCGTCCCCGCCGGCCGCTGCTTCTTCTTCCCCGACGTCACCGTCGATCCTCGTTTTCCATTCCCTGCTACAGTACCGGTTGGATCCAGATCTGGATCTAAGAGGGTTGACTTTCATCCCCTAACCCTAGATTATTTGCAAAGTTTGGCATGCTATAACTCTGCATCCGTAGCTCTGATTTGTGTGTGTAGCATATCAAAATGTTCGTCTCAACGAGTACATCATTTCATCTCATTGCATAATTTTCATTTGAGCTCATCATGATGCCCGAAATGCTGTTGGAAGAGGGCCATGTGATAAAATTGCCAGATCTGTTTCATCAAATAGATATTTGTCATTTTTGCCATGATTAATGTGTGCATGATATGCTCCTGGGCTCTCCATGTGTTTTGTTATATGCCATGCCATCTTTACAGAGGTGCTTACCATGTATTTTTGTAATATGTGTGGTGACTTAGAATTTCAGGGACTTAGAATTTCTCTAAGTCCTTGTCCTGATTTTGTCATTATGCCATATGTTCATGTTGTTTCCTAGTGATCCGTGCCTCTTTTGAGGATGATCAGTAAGGATGATTTGTTAACATTGTGGTGCTTTATCCATCCATGTCTTTTTTGCATTTATGGAGCATCCTAGCTTGAGTCAATCGAGCTCTACTTTTGCTATTTCGTGAATCCTGGCAGATTGTTGACTCGTTAGCGATTTTGCCGAGGATGTTGCTATTGATCCGTGCATGCTATGTTGTTGTTCTTGCCATGTCTAGCTTCTATGCCATTTATTCTTGATGGGTGTATGCTTAGTTTGTCATGAAATGCTCTGTAGTGAATGCATCGAGCTCGTAAACATGCCTACTCGTTAACAGATTTGCATGCTCCAGTTTTTCACTAAGTCTATAATCTGATTATGTTTTTGCCATGTTCACATGCTTGCAATTGTATTTTCTGACCCCTTTTGGTTCAAGGTCACTAAGGGACTTTTGTTAAGTACTTTGAGTAGCTTCATTCCATGCCTTTCTTTGCCATGTTAAGTTCCTGTAGCATGTAGTTTTTATGCTCCAAAGTGTGCTACCTGATGTTAAATTCCAGACTTGTGTTAATTTCACCAAGTCCGAAACATGTTATCATTTGCACTTTTTCCATGCTTGTTTGAACCTGTTTATGGATGAATTAGCCATAGCTCAGTGTTCATCTTTTGTCAAGCATCATGAGTGGATCCCTTCTATGTATTTTGTTGTCATATTTGAGTGCTGTAGCATAATTATCTTGATGCATTTAGATGGCTACTTGCTGATTATCGCAGACCGGTGCCATATTTGTTTTGCTTGCCATTTCCAAACCGTGCATCCGATTCTGGTGATCTTTAATCGATTTCAACTGAAATCACCTCACCTTTCCAGTGGCACTCTTGGATTTCCAAGTTGAGGCCAGGTTCAATCATTCCTTGTCAAATCTTGCATATGCATCACATATCACATCCCGCATAGCATACCATGTTCGCATCATGTTGTTTGAGCATTGCACGTGGTTGATTGTGTTCCTTTTGATTGTTTGTCTTGTTTGGGTAGAGCCGGGAGATGAGTTCGCTATCGAGGAGCCCGTTGAGTTTGCTTATGAGGATCAAGTCAACTCTGACAACTTTGCAGGCAAGGATCATATCCTCGAAATCACTTCTATCTTTGCTTGCTAGATGCTCGTTCTTTTGATATGCCTATGCTATGATACCTACCACTTGCTTTCATGCCTCCCATATTGCCATGTCAAACCTCTAACCCACCATGTCCTAGCAAACCATTGATTGGCTATGTTACCGCTTCGCTCAGCCCCTCTTATAGCGTTGCTAGTTGCAGGTGAAGATTGGAGATCGTTCCTTGTTGGAACATTGTTTATTATTGGGATATCACCATATTATCTTGTTTATCTTAATGCACCTATATACTTGGTAAAGGGTGGAAGGCTTGGCCTTTTGCCTAGTGTTTTGTTCCACTCTTGCCGCCCTAGTTTCCGTCATATCGGTGTTATGTTCCCGGATTTTGCGTTCCTTACGCGGTTGGGTGATAATGGGAACCCCTTGATAGTTCGCCTTGAATAAAACTCCTCCAGCAATGCCCAACCTTGGTTTTACCATTTGCCACCTATCCTCTTTTTCCCTTGGGTTTCGCGGACTCAAGGGTCATCTTTATTTAAACCCCGGGCCAGTGCTCCTCTAAGTGTTGGTCCAACCTGTCAGCTGCCGGTGGCCACCAGGGGCAACTCTGGGCTGGCCTACTGGAACCTTGGACAATCCGGTGTGCCCTGAGAACGAGATATGTGCAGCTCCTATCGGGATTTGTCGGCACATTCGGGTGGTGTTGCTGGTTTAGTTTTACCATTGTCGAGGATGTCTTGTAAGTGGGATTCCGAGCCTGATCGGGTCTTCCCGCTAGAAGGAATATCCTTCATTGACCATGAGAGCTTGTGATGGGCTAAGTTGGGACTCCCCTGCAGGGATTTGAACTTTCGAAAGCCATGCCCGCGGTTATGGGAATTTGTTAATGTCCGGATGTAGAGAACATGAAACTTAACCTAATAAAAATGAATCAACCGCGTGTGTAACTGTGATGGTCTCTTCTCGGCGGAGTCCGGGAAGTGAACACGGTGTTGGAGTAATGCTTGACGTAGGTTGTTCTAGGATCACTTCTTGATCATAGTTCTTCGTTCATGCTTTGCCTTCTCTTATCGCTCTCTTTTGCGAACAGGATAGCCACCATTTATGCTAGTCGCTTGCTGCAGCTCCACATATTACCTTGCCTTACCTATAAGCTTAAATAGTCTTGATCGCGAGGGTGTGAGATTGCTGAGTCTCCGTGACTCACAGATTACTTCCAAACCAGATGCAGGGACCGACGATACCGTTCCAGACGATGCGCTTGAGCTCAAGTGGGAGTTCGATGAAGACTCTCGTTGTTACTATGTGTCTTTCCCAGATGATCAGTAGTGGTGCCTAGTTGGGGCGATCGGGGACTGTGTCGCATGTTGGGGTTGATCTTTTATTTTGGTACCATAGATGGACCATGAGTGAATTGGATGATTGTAATGTTATTCATGTATTTGTGTGACATGGCGAGTGTAAGCCAACTATGTACCTTTTTCCCCTATTATCTATTTCCATGGGTTGTTGTGAAGATTACCTTACTTGCGACGTTGCTTTCAATGCGGTTATGCCTCTAAGTCGTGCTTCGACACGTAGGAGATATAGCCGCCTCGAGGGCGTTACATCCTACGAGTAAAACCAACCCTCAAGTTGCCCCGAGGTGGCCCCGCAGTCTACTCGGTTTGGACCAAC